>NC_134900.1:5623470-5628470 GCF_041734735.1 Babylonia areolata | reverse complement strand
ACCCCAATTACCATCATCAAAATATTGCAAGAGGAAGGCTCTTATACTGAAGAGGTGAATGTTGACAAAGAATACCACAATTCTTATGACGGAAGCTAAAGGTTGGGTCATTCAGACACCCACTGGACATCCGAGGGGTCTGTGTAGAGGAGAAGAGAGGACTGGCCGTACTGAGTGAGTTAAAAAATCCTTGGGGTTGCTTACGATAGCTACCAGCTGCTAGGTGTGGAGATGCGTTTCCATCATCAAGTGAGGGGAAAAGAAACTTCTGGGGTTAAGGACCTCTTTATTTTTCTCATAATGACTCCTAAGAGAGACAGACAGACAGACAGACAGAGGGAGTGAGAAAGAGACTGAGAGACAGAGACAGAGAGATAACTCAGCACTCAAAACCCCATCGTGGAAGGACTGAGATTTTAGGCATGGGGTTTTATTGCAGTCCGTGTCCTGGTTTACTTATCTATAGTGTACTTCGTACACAAATACACAAAGAGCAAAAATGTACACGAACAATCGTGTACACACACACTGACACACACACACACACACACACACACACACACACACACACACACACACCGTGACACTGATACACGATGAACACGAGAGAGAAAAAAGAATGAATGAAGAAATTATTTCAGAGAGAGAAAGGAGTGAGAGATGTATCTTTTGACAGCGAATTTTAAAAGCGAATATGTGAAAGGCTTTTATTTGAGAACATATGTTTATTACACTTGTTTAATCAAGTAAACCGCGTGTGTGGGGTGGGTGGGGGGTGGGTGTGTGCGGGTGTGTGCTGATTATCTGGTTGTGGTTTTCCGCAATTTATCTTTATTCTTATCTTATCTGTCTATTATAATCAATGTGCAATATAGTAGGCTATGCTTAAAATTATATTCAAAATAATGTTTCTTAATTCTTTCTGTTTTTACATTAAGAATACCAGTTATTACCTGCAGTGTGTGGATGTATGTATGAAACAGTGTATGTGATATTTTTTACATTTGTGTCTTCGTAATATTCGTAAAAGCTGTTGTTGACTTTTACAGTTATGGTCCCCATGTTGTTTACTTGTCTATGTTGTGATAATGCACCTGACCAAATTTCTCCAGTTGGTTATAGTAAAGTTATTCTTATTCTTATTCTTAGTAATTCTTTTTTTAAATGTATTTATCTATTATTAATTCACCCTTTTTTCTTCTTTTTCTTTTTTTTTTCTCAAGGCCTGACTAAGCGCGTTGGGTTACGCTGCTGGTCAGGCATCTGCTTGGCAGATGTGGTGTAGCGTATATGGATTTGTCCGAACGCAGTGACGCCTCCTTGAGCTACTGAAACTGAAACTGTATTGTATTGTAATGTATTGTATTGTTTTGTATTCCTCCTTTTATCATTTTGTGTGAAATTCGAGCTGCTCTCCCCTGAGAGAACTGAGCGCGTCGCCACACTACAGCGCCACCTATTTTTTTGTTGTATTTTTTCCTTGCGTGCAGTTTTATTTGTTTTTCCTATCGAAGTGGATTTTTCGACAGAATTTTGCCAGAAACAACCATTTTGTTGCCGTGGGTTCTTTTACGTGCGCTAAGTGCATTCTGCACACGGGACCTCGGTTTATCGTCTCATCCGAATGACTAGCGTCGAGACCACCACCCAAGGACGGTCCAGTGGAGGGGGTGAAAATATCGGCGGCTGAGCCGTGATTCGAACCAGCGCGCTCTGATTCTCTAGCTTCCAAGGTGGACGCGTTACCTCTAGACCATCACTCCACTGCCAGTGTGTGTGTGTGTGTGTGTGTGTGTTAACCGCACCGTTTGCAGCCCACAAAAGAAGCCCTCAAAAAGCCTTAATCTTTCCAGCGCACGCCCAGAACCAGCAGGAGAATGTTACGCTCTACGCAGGAAGAGAAATTACCCCCCTTTTCACGTGGCGTCAAATATCAAGTGCATTTTGAGGAATAAAGACTACCGTCGCGTGTTGCAACACAGCAGAGAGCAAAGGAGAGGGGGAGGTGGGGGGGGGGGGCTTGGGAAGGGGGGGGGGGACAGAACTGGAGAGAGCAAGGGAGAGTGTGGGAGAAAAACGGAAGGAGGGAGAGAGAGAGAGCGGAGAGAGAGAGAGAGAGAGGGGGGGGGGGGGGGGGGGGGGGGGGGGGGGGGGGGGAGAGCGCAAGAAAAAGGGAGAGAGAGAGACAGACAGACAGACAGAGAAAGACAGAGAGAGAGAGATGGGGAGGGGCAGGGGGCAAAGGGGTTCACTTACAAATTTGACTGACGTATGTTTAAAAGATGCCCCCCCCCCCCCCCCCCAGCGCTAAAACTGTCAGGTCAGGGGCATAGCCCTTGCTGCTGGTACCATGTAACCCAGTACTACCTGCCGCATGTGAAGTCTCCCAACGACGGACCAGGCGGAGGAGGAAACCTTTCCCAACGGCTGTGAAGGTGGAAGAGGATGACCAAAGGGCAGGGGGAGCTCTTATCCTTGGCTGGAAGTCCCGCTAGGAGACGGAGCTCCGAAGAAAAAACCTCAGTGCACCTGCCGAGGCCGTCCTACACGTGGTAGTATCTGCACCTGTGGGACTGTGAGCGTCGGTAGGCGAGAGAGTGGGGAAGGGACTGCACAACTCCTCCTCACTTAAACTACGTTTACACGGGATGCAACTAACTTGCAACCAATTTGCGACTAACTCTTTGAAACCGGCGGAGACTGGTGGAGACTGGTTGCCCCCGGTTGTGGCCCGTCGCTGCCGGTCTCAGAAACCAACGGATTTTCCCGATTTTTGGTTGCATGTTTGGTCGCAAGGCTCATTTTATTTCCACTCCAAGACCGATAATTTTTTGAGGGCCTTGCAACTAAACTGCGAAAAAAACGGTCGCCGCCGGTTGCCACAGCTTGCCGCTCGTCTCAGCCGGTTTCCAACAGGAAATTGATGACGCAAGCGGCACGCGTGTCACGGATTTTTCTGTCTGGCTTGGCAGACGCTCGCAGCGTGGTTTCTCGTGTGTGTTGCAACCGGCGGAGACAGGGGAGGAGCCTAGTTAGTTGCACGTTAGTCGCCGCCGGTTGCATCCTGCGGAGACCGTCCAGTCGCATGTACCAGCCTTGCAACCAAAATTTGACTTTGGTTGCAAGTTAGTTGCATCCCGTGTAAACGTAGCATTAAAAAAGTCACCTGTGGTAGTCAGGCAACCAGGCTAATGTCGTCAAATTTGTAACTGAGTGAAACCCCTTTGCCCCTAGCGCTAACACTTGTACAAAGAAGGATTGTGCTGGGCAGACTGGTGGGTGGGGTGGAGACGGGTGGATGTGGTCGAGGGGGAGGGGTGGGTGGGGTGGAGACGGGTGGATGTGGTCGAAGAGGAGGGGTGGGTGGGGTGGAGACGGGTGGATGTGGTCGAGGGGGAGGGGTGGGTGGGGGTGGAGACGGGTGGAGGGGGTGGGTGGGGGTGGAGACGGGTGGAGGGGGTGGGTGGGGGTGGAGACGGGTGGATGTGGTCGAGGGGGAGGGGGGGGTGGGGGTGGAGACGGGTGGAAGTGGTCGGGGGGTGGTGGAGGGGGGAGTGGAGACGGGTGGAAGTGGTCATCTGATAGGATTAGCAGAGTAGCAGAACACACACACACACACACACACACACACACACACACACACACACACACAAACCACAACTGCCGAGACACGCTGAATTTTGCACAACGTACAAGAACGACACAAACAGACTGTACCAACTAAAAGGTCTACGCCTTTACAAGCAAAACAAGAAAACAACAACAACAACAAAACAAAACAAAAAAAACCCTGCTGAATCGGAATAATTAGTTTCCGAAAATACGATATGATAGACACAAGTTCTGTTACTGTCCAACTTTATCCATGGTCTTCACCTGAATGAGTCAATAGGCAAGCAAAGGTCAAGTCAGTCATGTGTTTTTTCCCCCCTCTCCAGTAGTCTTCAGAGCCGCAACTCGAACGATACTTACTTCTTATGTATAGGTGGTCTTTCGTGTCAGAAGATGACATTACTTATTTTGGTTCGAGTTGGCTTTCTGTATCTTAAAAAGAGAAAAAAAGGAAAAGAAATAAAAACTATATATATATATATATATATATATATATTACTTATGGTGGTCTTTCGCGTCAAAAGATTACACATTGCTTATTTCGGTTCAAATATGCTTAATGTAACGTCATGTCTTTATTTTTTTACTTCTCTTTTAGTAATCGTTGGTGTCAGAAGATGACATGTTGTTTATTTTGGTTCAAGTTTGCTAACTGTGTGTTTATAACTGTAAAAAAAAAAAAAAAAAAAAAAAAAAAAATCCCTGTTGTTGTTTTCCGTATCTGAAGATGACGAGATATTTCTGATATAAACTTTGGTTTGACTGTGCTTACAATGTGTTTTTATTGATTTATTTGTTTAGTTTGACGTATAAAAGGCATTCAGTTTTCGTTGTTTATTTATTCATCTATCCATTTATGCATTTATTTATTTATTATTTCCCACAAAGCTTGAAAAGAGGGTTTTTTGTTTTTTTTTCATTTCCTTAACTTTTGACGCTGTCATATCACCATCTCATAACCAAGCCAACCAGCCAGTGCCAGAGTTTTGAGAAACTGTCAGTGTTACTTGCCGGAGCGTGTGCGAATTCAGACACACACACACACACACACACACACAGACGGCGCGTGCAACGCTGGCTGTTGTGCCTCTGCGCTCACAGCATCGATCATCCCACAGTCACCCACCACACTGTTGGTTCCCTCCCTCCTACCTCCCCATTCTCCTCCTCTCCCTCCTCTTCCTCCTCCCTACTCCTCCCTCTCCCAGCCCTTGGTTGCATGCTATCTTTCCACAATCCCCCCCCCCCCCCCCCCCCGTCTCTCCTCTACTGCTCATTCCAATCCGTTCCGTTGCATGCTTCGCCACAAGCCAGATCAGATTGGATACAGCGTGAAGCGAGGATCGTTTTCTGCTGCAGTTTCATCAGGCGTGCAGAAAGTTGTTTCT
>NC_134900.1:5613470-5618470 GCF_041734735.1 Babylonia areolata | reverse complement strand
TTGCCAAAACCTACAATGTAGGCTCTATATATATATACAGGGCTGCGATGCATTGCTGGGAGGTCACGCGCCCAGTGACACACGGGCTGGACAGTGGTCACTCACCCGACAGCACTGCGCGAGCGGCGATCCTCGCTCGCGGGCAGCCGCCTATCGCGAAGTTTTCCCTTGTAAAACAAAAGCTCGGTAGAAGAGAGAGTATTGCAAATACCCATATGTGTAAGCCATTGCACAATAGTGCAGAAATTATATGTCGTTACGCTTTAAAATTTTTCAATTACCTCCCCAGCTGCTCTGATGGCTATTGTCAGACACGACGGACCATCATTCACACAGTACAATACTATAGGTAGAAAAAAAAAGAGGAGGCGGTGTAGACAGACAGACAGACAGACAGACAGACAGACAAACAGACTACGAGGAGAGGAAGGATGGATGCCCGCTAGCCGAGTGGTTACAGCATAGAATTTCAATCCTACAGTCCTGGGTTCGAATCCTGGTCTAGGAGGCAGGCATCCGGTGGGTTAATGGTGGAGAGTTTTCTCTCCCCCCCCCCCCCCCCCCCCGCGCCCCCCCCTCGATGTCACTGGTGTCAACTGAAAAAGTTATAATCATGCAGACCTGCTGTATGCCTGAACCTACCCCCCTCCCTCCCCCCCGGCATACCCCGCCATTTCTTCGCCTGTGCACACACGCAGACCATGAAAACGAGCACGCGTGTTAAAGAACCCCGTAACCGAAGTCAGTGTACGCAGTATGCTCATGCCCCGAAGACGGAGTATGGCTGCTTAAATGGCGGTGTGGAAAAACAACCATACACGTAAAAGCACACTCGTAGATTACACTACGAATGAACGCGGAAATTGCAGCCGACGAATGGGTAGGGGTTGTTGGAGTGAAGGGGGGGGGGGGGAGGGCGAAGAAGCCAGAGTAAGAAGAAGAAAAGAAGGAGGGGGAGGGAAAGAGGGAGAGAGAGAGGGGGGGGAGCGACTGGGTGTGTGGGGGGTGCGGGGGAGGGTGGGGGGGGTGGGGTGGGGGGGGGGTGTCACTGACATTAACACTGGCTTTTATTCATTCATTGAGGTCTTGACCCTTCTGGGAATGGGGTATGGGGTATGGATGGATAGCATGCCCAATAATTGATATTCATGCATGATGATGATTACATCATAAACACTGAGGCGTGCTACCCCGTTCAGTTTGGTTTCCACAGTGTCAGTGAGAAAGGGGAGAGAGTGGGGGAGACAGACAGACATTGAAGAGAGAGAGAGAGAGGGGCTGACAGGGGGAGGGGAAGGTTTGAAGATCAAGGAAGAGAGACAGACAGACAGACAGACAGACAAACAGAGGGAGACAGACAGGTTGAAATAGGTATAGAGAGACAGAGAAACAGGCACAGAGAAAGGGAGAGGGACATACAGACAGATAGGCAGAGAGGGGAGGGAGAGGGGGGAGAGAGAGAGGGGAGAGAGAGAGAGAAAGAGAGGGAGAGAGAGAGGGGGGGGGAGAGAGAGAGGGAGAGAGACAGAGGGAGAGAGAGAGAGATAGGGAGAGACAGAGATGGAGAGAGAGACAGAGACAGAGAGAGGGTTGGAGAGAGAGACGGTGAGGAAGAGAGAGAGAGAGACAGAGACAGAGAAACAGAGAGAATCAGGCGAGCGGACAAAACTCAGAGACCAGAAAAAGAGATCCGGTTAGCAACGGTTTTTTTCCCCCCCCGCCCATGCTGTTGTCAACGGAATTTACATACAGGAAGTTGTGTTCGACGTTAAGCACACACAGGAAGCTGCGCGGAATGTAAACATATAATGGCACTGGTACACACAGGGAAATAGCAGTTCTGGAGAGTCCCTCCCCCTTTCCCCGCTCCCAGATTCCAGTCTCCTGTACCAGGCCCTGCAACCTGGATTACGGAGAATCAGCAAGGGCAAGACTGAAGGCGGGCAGAGAGGGGGGTAGGCAATTACCTCTGACATCGTCCAGTCTCTGTTCGGGGAAAGTGTTTTCCTTACTGTTAACGAGAACAGGAAGCAGACCGATGCAAAAAAAAAACCCCTCTTGTCGTTTTGTTCCTAGACAGGAATTTCAGGAATTTGTGGTGTTTCGTAAAAAAAAGAAGTATATTTGAAAACAACAACCACAACAACAACAACAACAAAACCCAAAAAAACAAAATAAAGAAAAGATCGATAACTTTTACAAAATCATCAGGGAGAACGTTGGCGATATTCTTCTTGTTCTTCTTCGTTCGTGGGCTGCAACTCCCACGTTCATTGTATGCACACGAGTGGGCTTTTATGTGTATGACCGTTTTTACCCCGCCATGTAGGCAGCCATAATCCGTTTTCGAGGGATGGAATGCATGCTGGGTATGTTGTTGTTTCCATAACCCACCGAACAGTGACATGGATTACAGGATCTTTAACGTGCGTATTTGATCTTCTGCCTTCTGCTTGCGTATGTACACGAAGGGGGCTCAGGCACTAGCAGGTCTGCACATATGTTGACCTGGGAGATCGGAAAAATCTCCACCCTTTAGCCACCAGGCGCCGTTACCGAGATTCGAACCCGGGACCCTCAGATTGAAAGTCCAACGCTTTAACCATTCGGCAATAGCGCCCGTCGAACTTTGGAGATGTTCCGTTAAGATTTTGTCCGAGGGACAGATGATTTGTCTTTTATTCCCTGAGAGAAATTCGGGATATTACACCCATCCAAAAAAATGTTCCAAAGCGGCGAGTTGGGGGTTATTTCCTTTTATTCCCCTGAGAAAAAATTCCTCCTTAAAAAAAAAAGTTGGCAGTCCACAAATATGAGCTTTATTTGTTTCATTTCTTCATTCTTTCAGATGACATTTGGGTTGTTTCGTCGAAACGATTCCAAAACAGGAAGTGATGCTTCTTTTTGTCTCTGGGAGAAATTTTAGGTGTTTCACTTCAAAACAACAACAACAACAATGACAAAGAAGAAAGCCTTGAATAAAGCCTGCCTGGCTCATGCCAGGGAGTAATTCCTGCTGCACAACACACTGAAACCGAAAATGCCAAGTTGGAGGAAGGAGGTGTGGGGAGATCGGGAGCTCTTCTTTCCCTGACCCTTCTCATGATACCCCCCCTACCCCTTCCCCCCCCCCCCCCCCCCGCCACTCACCAACCTCCCTCCCGCCCCTCACCAACCTCCCCCCCCCCACACACACACACCTCCCCCGCTCCAATTTTTCCCTCATCCATCCTCTTCCGTTCTCTGTCTCCATTTTTCGTTCACCCACCATTATTAGGCCCCTCCCTCCTCGGGAGTACCTGTCTCTCACTGTCTTTGTCTGTCTGTCTGTCTGTCCGTCTCTCTCTCTCTCTCCCCCCCCTCTCTCTCTCTCCCTCTGTCTCTTTCTTCCTCTCTCTCTCCCTCTCCCTCTCTCCCTCCCTCTCTCTCCCCCCTCTCTCTCTCCCCCTCTCTCTCCCCCTCTCTCTCTCTTTCTCTCTCTCCCTCTCTCTCCCCCTCTCTCTCCCTCTCTCTCCCCCCTCTCTCTCTCCCTCCCTCTCTCTTTCTCTCTCTCCCTCTCTCTCTCCCCCCCCCTCTCTCTCTCTCAACAAAAAATGGTTCTCTGCTGACATGTCCGCACGGTCCCCTTGTCCTATATGTGGTGCTTCAGTTGAAGATGAAACTCATTTCTTTTTCATGTGTAAGTATTATGAAGAAATTGGGGAAAAAAAATGCTTAATTTTCAACGGTGAGAACTTCGAGAACATGAACCTTACCAGTACGCTTTTGTTAGATGATGAAGTAATGATACATCATTATGATAGGAATGATAATAATCCAAATAATAAAAATAATATCATTTATTTTCAGGTCTAATATCATCATCTTAGGTGAACAGACTATAAATAAATAAACGAACATGAAGTAATGATAAGATCACTAGCGACATTGATCGCCCTAGCTTGGGATTGTCGGAAAAAGAAATTATCTTCGGGAGCCTTATAATTATCGGAAAAAAACCAACACTGTTACCCTGATGCCAGTTCCACAGTTTATAACTCTGAATGACTTTAAAGAAAGTTAGATGGTCGAGCTTTTTTTTATTTTCCTTTTTAATCTTAACAATATGTTGTATTTTATGGTGGTGTTGTTGTTGTTGTTGTTTGTCGTTGATTTTTTTTTATACTCTTAGCAATGTGTCAATTTCTCTGTAAACCGCCGTTATTCTTTTGTTCATACATTGTCCCCCATGCTAAAGGATAGTATTGTCAGTGGCAATAAAACAATGTCCGTGCCCTTGTCCCTATCTCATCTCTCTGTCTGTCTGTTTCTGTTTCTTGTCTGTATCTGTCTATCTATCTGTCTCTCAGTCTGTCTCTCTTTTGTCTCTCTCTTCCCGTCCCCCCCTCCCCACCCTGCTCCCCGCCTCCCACCTCCCCCAACCCCCCGTCTGTCTATCTCTCTCCAACACCACCTCTTTCGTGCATCTTTCATAGCTGGAAATGCATCAAGCAAAGAAAGAAAGAAAGAAAGAAGAAGAAGAAGAAAAACAAACCAATCAACAGAGGCACTACTGTCTCAACTGAACAGCAGAGCAAACATCGTCGTCGTTTCGGGGGGAGGGAAAGCTCCCATGAGGCATATCGATCGAGACGCACGAGCCTGTTGAGGGACTTCCTTGCCATCCAGAAAGAATGGCATGCCAAACGCAGTGATGCTGCTGCCATAGAAATGACACTGACCCCACCTCTTACGACGTGGGAGGACAAAAGCCAGGCAGCGACCACAGCGAGGGTCGGGGTTGCGGCGTATACGTTTGCTTTTGCGTCAGAAGTTTTATTTCGTATGTCAGTGCTATACATCTCCTACAAATAGCACAAGACCAATGATTATGTACGGAACCTGGTCAGCAACCTTGTTGGGCCCCAAGAACCACTGCTGGCGACTGTCAAACGACGGAAGATGGCATGGTTTGGTCACGTCATACGACATAACACCCTCTCCAAAACCATCCTGCAAGG
>NC_134900.1:5595970-5600970 GCF_041734735.1 Babylonia areolata | reverse complement strand
AGCAATCCATCCACAAACAAAAACTCGTATGTAAAAGAGACAGTACAGCATGGACAATAATAATGTCTGATTTACCCAGATATACAGCAGATTTGTAGACACCTGATAGCTGGTTCTGGTAGAATTTTTAAAAAAAGACATTTGTTTCAAAGCTACCCAAGCACTGAAGTGTGTGTGTGTGTGTGTGTTGTGTGTGTGTGTGTGTGTGTGTGTGTGTGTGTGTGTGTGCAGCGCGCGCGCGCGTGCTTGCATGTATGCGTGTATCGTGTTTGTGTGTGTGTGTGTGTGTGTGTGTGTGTGTGTGTGTGTGTGTGTGTGTGTGAGTGTTTGCATGTGTGTGTGTGAGTGTGTGTGTGTGTGTGAGTGTTTGTATGTGTGTGTGTGAGAGTGTGTGTGTGTGTGCGTTCGTGTGGTTCCCTTTTTTTTTTTTTTTTTTACTTCACAACATGCTAAGGAATCGATATCTCCCCATCGCCCTGACTCCATTTGAAAAACAAAAAGGAAGAAAGGAAGGAAGGAAAGAAGGAAGGAAGGAAGGAAGGATGCAGTCCATCACTCGCCAGAAGACGCCCCTCAAACGATGCTCCCCCAAACAGTCGTCCCCCACCACCCACCCCCTCCCCCTCCCCCTGTTTCCCGCCACCTCTTTCACAGTCTTGACTGGAAGTAACGTGCACGACAAAAAAAAAAAAAAAGGGCGGGGATGGAGAGAAAAAAGGGAAAAAAGAGAAGAAAAAAAGGGGGGGAAAGAGACAAAAAAGGGGAAAAACAGAAAAGGGGGGGGGGAGAGAAAGAGAAAAAAAAAGGGAAAAAAAGGGGAAAAGAGAAAAAAAGGGAGAAAAGGGAAAATTTTTTTTAAAGGGGGTGAAAGGGGAAAAAAGAAAGAAAAAGGGGAAAAAAGGGAAAAAAGACAAATATATATATATATATATATATATATATATATATTTGAAAAGGGGTGGGTGTGGGGAGTGTGGGCGGATCCCTTGCATGCTGTTCGTTGGTTCCACGTCCGTCTTTGGCGCTGTCCCTTCCGGCTCAGTTTTGTACGATCCGGGAAGTGAAATCGAATGTTTCCTCTTTGCTTTGCTTACCACGATGGATTCACCAACAGCCGAAACGCCGCTTTTGGCATGCGCACAGACAGACAGCAAATCAAACGAACAAACAAACGGAAAAAAAGAGAACCCTCCACCCCACCACGACGACCACCACCACCACCACCAACAACAACAACAAAAAGAGAGAGAACAAGAGAGGCAAGGCCTTCAAGACTCACTTGTGATAAATTACGTCCCCTAGCATTAATTACAGAGTAATTTCCCTTTTTTTACTATCTGCACCAAAACGTTTGCAAAAGAAATAAAAATTCCATGCTTAGCAAAAGAAGTTCCTGTTTGAACAAAAAATGACATGACAATAATGACTCCTCTTGTTGTTGTGTCAGAATAAGAGGTCAAAGTGCCAAGTTTAGAGAATACAAAAAATATAAATATAACAGTAAATGCAGTTTGCATATAATTAGGCTTCATTTTAAAATTTTTTTGTGTGCCCATCCCAGAGATGCAATATTGTTTTAAACAAGATGACTGGAAAGAACTGAATTTTTCCTATTTTTATGCCAAATTTGGTGTCAACTGACAAAGTATTTGCAGAGAAAATGTCAATGTTAAAGTTTACCACGGACACACAGACACACGGACACACACACACACACACGCACACACACACACAGACAACCAAACACCGGGTTAAAACATAGACTCACTTTGTTTACACAAGTGAGTCCAAAAAAACAAAAAAAGGAAAGAAAGATTGTAATCTTTACTTTCAGACATAAAAGATTGTCGGGCAACGAGACAGGAAAATAACTATGATGAACAGCAGACGTACGCATTCATGAATACATACATACATACATACATACATACCAGTGTCATAAGATCTGTTTTTACAGCACGCAGGCGCACAGAACTGATACAAATGGCGGAACTAAACGTCAGGGGAAAAACATGTAACAAGAGCTAGAGGGGCAGAGCCTCCTTGGCTCATTTGTGATACCCCCCAATTTATCCAAAAAAACGGAATCGTGGGAAGGAAAAAAACACAAAAAAACAAAAAAAAACGAGACTAGCAAATAGCCGCTCGCGTTGATGCTACCCTGAAATCTAACTATACATTTAGAAAGCATTAAAAATGGGTGTTCTCAGTGGTTAAAGTGAACCATGATGAACACACACACACACACACACACACACACACATTTTTTTTTTCAACGAACAAATATGTTTAACGAAGACTGGATGAAAAATCCAAGGTTTTTTTTAATACTTTCTTCATTTTCCCAGTGCGCCATATGGTGACCTTGAAATTTGACTTCTGACCTTGACCCTTTCCAAGGGCTTTGTTCTCACAATGACGAATCATTGTACCAAATTTGTTAGAGTTTGTGTGCGAGACCTTCTCTTTCTTGACATAACCAGGTGTCATGTTGTGACCTTGACCTTTAACTCACTCAGTACGGCCAGTCCTCTCTTCCCTTCAACACAGACCCCTCGGATGTCCAGTGGGTGTCTGAATGACCCAACTTTTAGCTTCCGTCGTCAGAATTGTGGTATTCTTTGTCAACAGTCACCTCTTCAGTATAAGAGCCTTCCGCTTGCAATATTTTGATGATGGTAATTGGGGTGAAACGCTGTTAACGTCGTCTCTTTCGCCGTTCGTATGGTGAGAGTTAACCTCTAACTTTGAATTTCTTTGAGGATGATGCTGTATCCATGATCAGTCATTATACCAAGTGTTCTATAAAAACTGAAAGTAAGATGCAGTCTATACCAGGCTTTTTCTATTTTGCTAAATAGTGACCTTGACCATTGACCTCTAAGCCTGCTTATTATATCATTATTGATCAGAGTACTTAATTAACAGGCCTTATTCATGCCCAGCATCCAAGTCTAGTTCCTACTCTTCTTCTAGCAGACAAGCCAACAGAAGCGTCAAGTTCAGTTGGCACGAACAGACACACACACACACACACACGGACGCATGCACGCACGCACGCGCGCACGCGCCTAGTTGTTTACTCACGGGAGTCAAAAAGCACATGAACATTCATGAATGTGTTAGCTATAATATACATTTGAAAAAGAGTCACTATGATTTTGAAAAATAGAATTACTTTTTTATGTCTACTGTGACATTTCACAGTGATGATAATAATGACTGTGACAATGAAGACCGCTCCATGTCATTGTCGTGACCTACTTTGGGCTTGGCATGTCCTTGACCTGTTGACCTCAGTGACTCATAATCCGAGTGGGTCCTGTGTAGGTCAGCGTGACCCGACCCTCGTTGCACAACACTCTGCGCGGGCTGTGTTCATTCATAGTCATCAACCTATGAGCTGGTGAGCCGGTTCCAACCCCCTTCCCCATGTTACCCCCCCCCTCCCCCTACACACACCCGGGTGGGGGGGGGCACGGGGGGGGGGTGGCCTCACCAAATCCCCCCTCCCTTTCTACACCCATCCTGTCGTCGTTTCTCCATAATCTCTTCTCGTCTCTACCCCCCACCCTCCTCTCTCCTTGCAATTCAACCCATCCACCCATCCCGCCGCCACCCCCTTCTCACCCCACCCTCCCTTCAAAATGGTGTTAGGTTTCTTTCCGTCATGGATCCGATGTCACAGTCTCAAACTACTCTCTCTCTGTCTCCCCCCCTCTCTCGCTCGCTCTCTCGCTCTCTCTCCTCGCTCTCTCTCCTCGCTCTCTCTCCTCTCTCTCTTCTCTCTCTTTCTCCTCTCTCTCTCTCCCCCTCTCCCCATTCTCTCTCGCTCTCTCTCTCTCTCTCTCTCTCTCTCTCTCTCTCTCTCTCTCTCTCTCTCTTTCTCCTCTCTCTCTCTCTCTCCTCGCTCTCTCTCCTCTCTCTTTCTTCTCTCTCTCTCCCTCTCTCTCTCTCTCTCTCTCTCTCTCCTCGCTCTCTCTCCTCTCTCTTTCTTCTCTCTCTCCCTCTCTCTCTCTCTCTCTCTCTCCTCGCTCTCTCTCCTCTCTCTTTCCACCTCCCCTTGCTGTTTTTTTTTTAACCCGGGATCATTCTGGACAGGACCCCAGGTGTCTGTTGTGGCTAGTCAATATCGAACCCGCAGGAAGATGGAGATTACCTCTTTTTGACTCACTTGTGTAAACAAAGTGAGTCTATGTTTTAACCCGGTGTTCGGTTGTCTGTGTGTGTGTGTGTGTGTCTGTGTGTGTGTGTGTGTCTGTGTGTCTGTGTGTGTGTGTGTGTCCGTGGTAAACTTAACATTGACATTTTCTCTGCAAATACTTTGTCAGTTGACACCAAATTAGGCATAAAAATAGGAAAAATTCAGTTCTTTCCAGTCATCTTGTTTAAAACAATATTGCACCTCTGGGATGGGCACAAAAAAAAGAAAAAAGAAAAAAAAAGAAGCCTAATTATATGCAAACTGCATTTACTGTTATATTTATATTTTTTGTATTCTCTAAACTTGGCACTTTGATCTGATATTCGACACAACAACAAGAGCAGTCATTATTATCATTTTTTGTTCAAACAGGAACTTCTTTTGCTAAGCATGGAAGTTTTATTTATTTTGCAAACGTTTTGGTGCAGATAGTAAAAAAAGGGAAATTACTCTGTAATTAATGCTAGGGGACTTAATTCGCTTTAAACTGATCTTTCTCATCTTAAACATTACATTTTGAAATTATACTCAATACATAAAAAGCTTGGATTTTTTAAAAAGTGTATCACAAATGAGTCTTGAAGGCCTTGCCTATCTTGTTTAATAAGGGTTTGATCAAGCTGTTGAAAACGAAGGGAGTCGTTCTGAGTTAGCTTTTATTGACCCCACCCCCCAACCCTCTCCAGAACCCCCCTTCCCACTCTCCCCTTTCCATTACAGCTTAATTAACGGAAGCAAACTTTGGGGTTAAACTTGAAGGTTAAAGGCCTCATAGATTTTTACGGCCGTGGGAGGG
>NC_134900.1:5583470-5588470 GCF_041734735.1 Babylonia areolata | reverse complement strand
ACAGCTTTCTTTCCCTCATTACCTTCCTTCCTTCCTTTGCGCACATCTTTCTTTCCCTCATTACCTTCCTTCCTTCCTTTGTGCACATCTTTCTTTCCCTCATTACCATCCTTCCTTCCTTCCTTTGTGCACATCTTTCTTTCCCTCATTACCTCCCTTCCTTCCTTTGTGCACATCTTTCTTTCCCTCATTACCATCCTTCCTTCCTTCCTTTGTGCACATCTTTCTTTCCCTCATTACCATCCTTCCTTCCTTTGTGCACAGCTTTCTTTCCCTCATTACCATCCTTCCTTCCTTCCTTTGTGCACATCTTTCTTTCCCTCATTACCATCCTTCCTTCCTTCCTTTGTGCACATCTTTCTTTCCCTCATTACCTTCCTTCCTTCCTTCCTTTTTGCACATCTTTCTTTCCCTCATTACCATCCTTCCTTCCTTCCTTTGTGCACATCTTTCTTTCCCTCATTACCTTCCTTCCTTCCTTCCTTTGTGCACATCTTTCTTTCCCTCATTACCTTCCTTCCTTCCTTCCTTTGTGCACATCTTTCTTTCCCTCATTACCTTCCTTCCTTCCTTCCTTTGTGCACAGCTTTCTTTCCCTCATTACCTTCCTTCCTTCCTTCCTTTGTGCACATCTTTCTTTCCCTCATTACCATCCTTCCTTCCTTCCTTTGTGCACAGCTTTCTTTCCCTCATTACCATCCTTCCTTCCTTCCTTTGTGCACAGCTTTCTTTCCCTCATTACCTTCCTTCCTTTGTGGACAGCTTTCTTTCCCTCATTACCATCCTTCCTTCCTTCCTTTGTGCACATCTTTCTTTCCCTCATTACCTTCCACACACACCACACACACACACACACACACACACACACACACACACACACATACCACACACACACACACCCCAACACACACACACACACCCCAACACACACACACACACCCCAACACACACACACACACACCCAACACACACACACACACACACACACCCAACACACACACACACACATACATACATACATACATATACTTATTCACATATACACACACCCACCCCCCTCGGAAAACGGAGTATGGCTGCCTACATGGCGGGGTAAAAAGCTGGCGGTCATGCATGTAGAAGCCCACTCGTAAACAGACGAGTGAATGCGGGTGTTGCAGCCCAAGAACGAAGAAGAAGAGGAAGGAGGAGGAGGAGGAGGAGGAGGAGGAGGAGGAGGAGGAGGAGGAGGAGGAGGAGAAGAAGAAGAAGAAGAAGAAGAAGAAGAAGAAGAAGAAGAAGAAGAAGAAGATATATTTACATACATACACGCCCACGCGCATACGCATACACACAGAGAAAAAAAATATATATACAACCTTCTCCCCATCCATCATTTGAAAAATGTTTCCGTGCCCTTGTTTCCTCTGTTGCTTACTCCTTTTTGCATATTGATTCTGTTTTCCTCTGTCAGATGGAAAATATAGGCACAGACAGAGTGGATGACGAAGTAAAGAAAGGAAGGAAAGAAAGAAAGGAAAGAAAGAAAGAAAGGAAAGAAAGAAAGAGAAAGAAAGAAAATGAGACAGAAAGAAACACAGGCTAATTCTCTCGTTCACTGTGCACAGTATGATTGTAAATTCTTTTTCCCTCGCTCGTCCTTTTCTTTCTTTCTTTTTTTTAATTATTATTGTTTTGTGCATTTCCTGTTCCCACAGCGATTACGTTGGTCTGGATGAAAGACGTAGAGATAGAGATGGATAAGGGGAGTGGGAGAGGGGGAGAGAGAGGCTGAGAGAGAGGGAGAGAGAGGGTGAGGGAGAAAGAGAGAGAGAGAGTGCGGGGGATGGAGGGGCGGGGGCGGGGGAGGGTAGGAGAGAAGGGGGAAGGTAGAGAAAGAGAGGGGGGGGGAAGAAAGAAACAGAAAGGGGGGTGACACGAGAGAGAGAGAGAGAGAGAGAGAGAGAAGAGGAGGGAGGGAGAGACAGAGAGAAGAGAGAGCGGGGAAAGAGAGAGAACACTGAGAAGGAAACAGAAAAAAAAGAAGAATAGAGAGGTGGGTTAGACTGGGGGTGGGGCACAAGACAGACAGGGTTTAAGAAAAAAAAAGAAGTATGTAACGAAAAGAAAAGAACAGAAAAAAAAGTGTGATTAAAGATTAAAAAAAACCATGCGAACTTTCTCTTGACATTACAATACAGGGACAGCAGCGTCTGGTGTGCCCTCAGTGGTAACGTTATTAATGTGGAGCTCCTCTCTCTCTCTCTCTCTCCTCTCCCTCTCTCTCTCCCTCCCTCTCTCTCCCTCTCTCTCCTCTCCCTCTCTCTCCTCTCTCTCCCTCTCTCTCCTCTCCCTCCTCTCTCTCTATCCTCTCCCTCTCTCTCTCCTCTCTCCCTCTCTGTCTCCTCTCCCGCTCTATCTCTCTCCCTCTCTCTCTCTCTCTCTCCCTCCCCCTCTCTCCCTCCACCTCTCTCTCTCCGTCTCTCTCTCCCTCTCTCTCTCTGTCTCCCCCCTATCTCTCCCTCTCTCACCCTCTATCTTTTCTCTCTCTCTGTCTCATCTCTCTCTCTCTCAGTCTCCCCCTCTCTCTCTCCATCTTCTCAAATGATGCCTCTGAACAGTGTGTTTGAGGCATCGTTCAGTTGTAGGTAACACCACGATGTTGCGCTCTCTCTTTCTCCCTCTCCCCCCTCTCTCTCTCCCTCTCTCGCTCTCTCTCCTCTCTCTCTGTCTCTCCCTCTCTCTCTCTCACCCTCTATGTCCCTCTCTCCCCCTACCCCCCTTCTTAAGTGATGGCCGGCTCTGAACAGTGTGGTTGTAAGAGCCATCGTATCAGTTTGTAGGTAACAACCAGGACGTTGCTGTAGAATGATAGTAACAGCAGCCTGCCAACCAACGTGTGAGATCCGCACCCCGCACCCCCACCAGCCCCATCCCCTCCACCTCTCTGCCCCCCCCCCACAACCCCCCACCCCCACACACCTTGCCCTCTCCCTGACTGGTTATTTAAAATGTCAGCTCCAGACATTCCCTCTACACCCCCCCCCCCCACCCCCCAACCCTCTCCCCCTTCCCTACCTCCTTCCGTCCTTTTGCCTATCAGACTTGCTGTATTCTCTACAAGGCCTCGGAAGCAACGGCGAAAGAGAGTGAAGTAGCAAGATTCCAGCTCATCGCATCGCATCACTCACACAGAAAATGTATGAAAAATGATCTAGATTTTTCTCTTGTGTAGTGTGTGTGTACATTTCTTCAACTGCAGAAATACATGACCGGGATGTAAAAAAAAAACAAAAACAACAAAAACAAAACAAAACAAACTACCCCCCCCCCCCAACCCCAAAACCAATCAGCAGCAACAACAATAACAACATACACACACGCACACACACACACACACACACACACACACACACACACACACACACACACACACACACACACACACAAGAAAACAAAAAAAACCCACACACACACAACACACACAAATTCACACACACACACACACACACACACACACACACACACACACACACACACACACAAAGTAGGTAAGGAGAAGTAGAGAGAGGGAGGTGGAGGAGGAGAGAGTGACGAGAGAAGTGGAAGGAGAGGAAAGGAGAGAGAGACAGACAGAGAGAGACAGACAGACACAAAGAGAGAGAGAGACAGAGACATACAGACAGAGACAGAGAGAGAGAGACAGACAGACAGACAGAGACAGAGAGACAGACAGAGACAGAGACAGACAGACAGACAGACAGAGACAGACAGACAGGCAGAGAGACAGACAGACAGACAGATAAAGGAAACGAAACGAAACGAATTTTTATTTCACGAGGGTACAGGAATAAGCATAGCTGTTTAAATTTTTTTTTTTTTTTTTTACATCCAGCCCTCAGAGAAAGAGAGAGAGAGGGAGAGAGTGAGTGAGAGAGAGGGGAGAGAGAGAGAGAGAGGGAGAGGGGCAGAGAAAGAGAGGGAGAGAGAGAGGGGAAGAGAGAGAGGGGGAGAGAGAGAGAGGAGGAAGAGAGAGAGAGGGAGAGAGAGAGAGAATGAGAGAGAGGGAAGAGAGAGGAGGAAGAGAGAGAGGGGGAAGAGAGAGAGAGGGAGAGAGAGAGGGGAAGAGAGAGAGGGGGGAGAGAGAGAGGAGGAAGAGAGAGGGAGAGAGAGAGAGAATGAGAGAGAGGGAAGAGAGAGGAGGAAGAGAGAGAGGGGGGAGAGAGAGAGAGAGGGGGAGAGAGAGAGAGAATGAGAGAGAGGGAAGAGAGAGGAGGAAGAGAGAGAGAGGGGAAGAGAGAGAGAGGGAGAGAGAGAGAGAATGAGAGAGAGGGAAGAGAGAGAGGGGAAGAGAGAGAGAGTGAGAGGGGGGAAAGAGAGAGGGGAAGAGAGAGAGAGAGTGAGAGAGAGGGGGAAAGAGAGAGGGGAAGAGAGTGAGAGTGAGAGAGAGGGGGGAAAGAGAGAGGGGAAGAGAGTGAGAGTGAGAGAGAGGGGGGAAAGAGAGAGGGGAAGAGAGAGAGAGAGTGAGAGAGAGGGGGGAAAGAGAGAGGGGAAGAGAGAGAGAGACAGAGTGAGAGAGAGGGGGGAAAGAGAGAGGGGAAGAGAGAGAGAGAGTGAGAGGGGGGAAAGAGAGAGGGGAAGAGAGAGAGTGAGAGAGAGGGGGGAAAGAGAGAGGGGAAGAGAGAGAGAGAGTGAGAGAGAGGGGGGAAAGAGAGAGGGGAAGAGAGAGAGAGAGTGAGAGAGGGGGGAGAGAGAGAGGGGAAGAGAGAGAGAGAGTGAGAGAGGGGGGAGAGAGAGAGGGAGAGACAGAGAGAGAGACTGGGGAGGGGAAGACAGACAGACAGACAGGGTACTAAAAATTGTTTGTTTCTTTCTTTTTTTTCTTTTTCTTTTTTTTAAATAGAAAATAAAAGTGCTTGTGATAAAGTGAATATTTTCAGGCGAACAGCTGCCACCGAGTCTGGTAGCTGTCAGAAACTTAGATCAGTTGAAGTGTGGTGGCGGAATCGTGGAAGTAAAGG
>NC_134900.1:5530970-5575970 GCF_041734735.1 Babylonia areolata | reverse complement strand
GATCGCAGTAATGGAATAGTCTTGAATGGGGTTGAACGGAGATTGTGAAATCGACGTATTAAAAAAAACCACCAAAAAAACCCAACCCCAACTTGCTTTCATTTTATCGTTAGATTTCTCATGTTCAGATCGACTACCAGACTCATGTCTTTGGAGGTTCATCCGTTCAGGTCAGCAGATAGGTTCTGTCACACAACACAGTTTGCTAGTGAACACTGATAAACACTTGACAGTAGGTACAGGCAAGCTGGTTTCAGTCTTCTTCTTCTTCACACACACACACATACACACACACACACACAGATACACACACACACGCCTCCTCCCTCCCCCCCCCCCCCCCCCCCCCCCCCCCCCCCCCACACACACACACATGCAAAACACCACGTGGTGAATAGAACGATATCACGAACGTAATCCTTCATGGTTTGTTATGCAAACTTCCTGCACATTTTATTTTTCTTATCTCTCCCTTTCTTTCTTTCCTTCTTTCTGTACGCCAGCTCTGTTTAAACTTGCCAGTTCACTCTTGTTTGTTTTTTTCCAGTGGTTATTTTTTTTTTTGGTGTGTCTGCACGAACCGTCCGTGGATTAATTCATGTCGTCTGGTCCTGATCTCAGACAGATGGACCGGACATGAACTCCAGCCATGAACTCCAGCCATGCCAGCTGCCCCCAGGGGAAGGGACAGAGGGGGAGAGGGGGGGGGGCTAGTGGGGGATGGGGGTGGTGAAGGAAGTGGGGGAGGGGGTGACAGAGGGGAGGGGGTAGTGGGGAAATGGGGATGGTGAAGGTGAAGGAGGAGGGGGTTACAGAGAGGGGGGGAGGGGTAGTGGGGAATTGGGGGTGGTGAAGGTAGTGGGGGAGTGAGGGTTACAGAGAGGGGGGGGGTGGGGTAGTGGGAAAATGGGGGTGGTGAAGGTAGTTTGGGGGAGGGGGTTACGGAAGGGGGGATAGTGGTAGTGGGGAGAGGGGGGTGATGTCGCTGAACAGCTTCCATCTTCAGAAGTATTCTCGGGGAGGGAGGAGGGGGGGGAGTACTGTTCGTGCATGTACTGTTACTTCTCCCTGGGGTGTGGGAGGGGGGTGAGGTGGGGGTGGGATGAGGCTGTGGGGGGCGGGGGGGGGGGGGGGTACAAACAAAACCATTTCCTCCTCTCAGGATCAGTTTATTTGTTCAAACACCATGACGCGAGAATGAAGCTTAATTTCTGCTGGGTACAGGGCAATACACAGGGAGTTCTAACATCGATTCACGCCTTCTCTGGGGGACCCGTTCAGCATGACAGGAGTCTGCGACAGCTACCTCGTTCTACGTGAACGTGGAACACGCTGAAGTCCGTATTGATCAGTCTGGCATTGCTATCGAACACAAATCACTCTCTCTGTCTGCACTGTCGGACAAAAGTCGGTCACCATTTTTAACTCACGGGAGGAGTAAGCTCCAGCTGGAGCCAGTTGCATTGCTCGGACGGAAGAGCCTAGTATGGTCGTAACCCGCTACTAACTGTGTGTAGTATGGAACTGACCAATGGCGTAGTTCGGTCAACGTATAGGCATTTAGTCACGTGTAACTGTCAAAAAGTTAGAACCAAGCAATGCAACTGGCACCAGGACATTAATTCAATACCTTGTTTAACTCATTCAGTACGGTCAGTCCTCTCTTCTCCTCTACACAGACCCCTCGGATGTCCAGTGGGTGTCTGAATGACCCAACCTTTAGCTTCCGTCGTCAGAACTGTGGTATTCTTTGTCAACATTCACCTCTTCAGTGTAAGAGCCTTCCGCTTGCAATATTTTGATGATGGTAATTGGGATGAAACGCTGTTAACGTCGTCTCTTTCGCCGTTCGTATGGAGAGAGTTAGTTCAATGGGATACACAAGTAATTCCAAGTCGAGGTAGCACAGATGTAGTGCCTGGCAAATCGTTTATAGCCAAAGCTGTGGAGAAAAGCAAACGCTAAACCAGTGAAGCACAAGTGAGCGTAGGAACGTTTGGGTATCAACGGCCAACACTTGGTGTTTAATTCATAGTGTCGAGCCGTACCTGGGCGGGATTTTATTTTTCCCACGGGGTGTTGTTTTTGCTATTGAGAGAGATTGTTTTTAGTGCCGAGGAAACGTGAGCTGGCCGCTGGCAATATTATTTGGCTTTCGCAAACTTGTGAAGTTATTTTTTTTCTGTATTGACGTCATTTTTTTTTCTTTTTTTTTTCTTGCTGCCCCCATCGTCTGCGCCGTTTCAGTGGCATTACTCCCACGCCGCTCATTTAGATTCCCCCATACACGGCCACACCCGGGTTCATCTGTCGCAGTTCCAGCGTCGGCAGTTCACGTCATTATACTTATTGTTGTTATCTCTCCTTTGGCGAGAAATTAGTCTGACGAACGGAATGGTCATTTTTCAGGGTTTTTTGTGCAATAAGAAGGGCAGCTGCCATTGTGTTCAGTTTTCTTTTCCCCTTCGTTTATCAAAAATCATCCCAAGAGTGGGTGTGTTTTTTTTTTTAATGTAACAAATTTTGTTTATGGAGTGTTGTCAGCCGTTTCTGTAACCCTGTGCGGCTATAAACAGTGAGAACCATAATATTCCGGCAGCCGTGGCCAAGTGGTTAGCTATAGAGAAAAAATACACGACAACAAACAAAGGAGCAAAACAACAACAAAAACAACAACAACAACAACAACAACAAATCCCAACAGAGGACTGGAAGAGAGCAGAAAACGGGAGGGGGAAAGGTCACGTTTCGCTGAAGTCTCGTACATCGCGCTCTGCTGAGACAAGTTTTGTCTTCTTCTTCTTAGTTTTTCTTCTTGTGGTTTTTTCTCCTCCTCCTTCTCCTTCTCCTCCTTCTCCTCTTCCTTCTCCTCTTCTTCCTCCTCCTCCTCCTCCTCCTCCTTCTCTGAGGGGGAGAGAGAAAGAGAGAAGGGTTGAAAACACACACACACACACACACACACACACACACACACACACACACACACACACACACACGAGAGAGAGAGAGAGAGAGAGAGAGAGAGAGAGAGAGAAAGGGAGAGAGAGAGACAGAGACAGAGAGAGACAGTGAGAGAGAACGGGTTAAACAAACGTGAACCAGTTCGGAACGAAGTAAAAAAACGTCGAACAGATTCAGGCTGGAATCCGATCATGCCTTTGGGGACGGTATCGAGAGAACGTCATTAGTTCTTTCTCTTTGTCCCCCCCCCCCCCCCCCCCCAATCTCCACTCAGAGAAGCAAGCTCTACTATTATACGTTCCGTCAACAAGAGGAAAAGAGGCTTGGCTCCGGAGTCGATGGGAGAAACTTTGAGCAAACTGTGTCTGACTTGATCTTGTGAATGTCCGTGTCCTTCTCTTTACACAACGACTGGGGGGGGGGGGGGGGGGGGGAGACCTCTGGGAGGTACAAAGAGGCCATGGAGGCCGAAAGAAGCGCTTCAAAGACACTCTGAAAGCTTCTCTGAAGGCCTTCAACATCAGCCACGACACAGGAGAACTGAATGCAATGGACAGACCAAAGTGGCGTTCAGCTGTCCACAAAGGCGCCAAATCCTGTGAGGCCAACAGAATCGCTGCAGCAGAGCAACGCAGACAGGCCAGGAAAAGCAGTGCCAGCAAGTCCCCGACAGCCGCCACCATCCCCTGTCCACACTGCGTCAGGACCTTTCCGGGCGCGGATTGGCCTGACCAGTCATCTGCGCACCCACAGAGCCCAACCCACCCACCCCCAGGATGACTAGATGGTCCTCGTCGATCCCGACGGACAACCCACACAGGGAGAGGGTGTTGGAAGGTACCGTGGAGGCTTTTAGAGAGAGTGAGACAGATATAGAGGAATTGAGACTGAGAAGATAGAGAGAGGGAGAGAGAGGGAGGAGAGAGAAACACACACACACACACACTCTCTCTCTGTCTCTCTCTCTCACACACACTCGCACGCACACAGCCACACACACACACACACACACACACACACGGAGAGAGAGAGAGAGAGAGAGAGAGAGAGAGAGAGAGAGAAACATACACACACACACACACACACACACACACACACACACACACAGAATGAATAGCCATTATTCGGAATGCTGTCTTTGATCGGAGAGGCACGCGATGATGGACCATCAGTTTGCACGCTTTGGATCGGGAGAGCGCGTCCGCTCCGCTGATGATAGTGTTTCTGAAAGACCTGGGCTTGTCCAGAATGATTATACGTGTATATTACGCCCAGAAATACGGTCGGCGCTTTTCGTTACGATTTATCGTGATCAGTAGGCCGTGATAAAGGCAGAGAAAGCTGGAAACTTTGGATTTATAATTATCATGAACGTTCCACAATGAAACGCTGATCGAGGTAGGCCGCTTAAGACAGAATTCATCCGTTTGCAGCTCACAAATTTCGGTTCGACTAAAACTTGTTTCTGATGGTGAGCTAAAATATGATTTGGATGGTTGTGTACATGCACTGGTAACGCCCACCCCGAGTCGACGGGCGCAATAGCCGAGTGGTTAAAGCGTTGGACTTTCAATCAGAGGGTCCCGGGTTCGAATCTCGGTAACAGCGCCTGGTGGGTAAAGGGTGGAGATTTTTCCGATCTCTCAGGTCAACATATGTGCAGACCTGCTAGTGCCTGATCCCCCTTCGTGTGTATATGCACGCAGACAATCAAATACGCACGTTAAAGATCCTGTAATCCATGTCAGTGTTCGGTGGGTTATGGAGACACGAAAATACCCAGCATGCATGAACCACGACAGAGTCATCGGCAAGTCGATGTTGGTCGTGTAACGGAAAGAAGAAGAAGAAGAAGAAAGAAGAGTGATGGCCTAAAGGCAACGCGTCCGCCCAGGAAGCGAGACATTCTGAGAGCGCTGTTTCGAATCACGGCTCAGCCGCCGATATTTTCTCCCCCTCCACTAGACCTTGAGTGGTGGTCTGGGCGCGGGTCATTCGGATGAGACGATAAAGCGAGGTCCCGTGTGCAGCATGTACTTAGCGCACGTAAAAGAACCCACAGCAACAAAAGGGTTGTTCCTGGCCCTGGCAAAATTCTGTAGAAAAATCCACTTCGATAGGAATTGATAAAACTGCACGCAGGAAAAAAAATATTAAAAATGAGTGGCTCTCCCTGAGGAGAGCAGCCCGAACTTCACACAGAGAAATCTGTTGTGATAAAAAGAAATACAAATACAAATATCTCTCCCCACCACCACCACTTCAACCCCAGGAGTTTACTGGTTTTGTTGTTGTACAGCAGGGTTTTGTTGTTGTTTTATTGTTGTACAGCAGGGTTTTGTTGTTGTTTTATTGTCGTACAGCAGGGTTTTATTGTTGTACAGCAGGGTTTTGTTGTTGTACAGCAGGGTTTTGTTGTTGTTTTATTGTCGTACAGCAGGGTTTTATTGTTGTACAGCAGGGTTTTGTTGTTGTACAGCAGGGTTTTGTTGTTGTACAGCGGGGTTTTGTTGTTGTTTTATTGTTGTACAGCAGGGTTTTGTTGTTGTACAGCAGGGTTTTGTTGTTGTTTTATTGTTGTACAGCAGGGTTTTGTTGTTGTACAGCAGGGTTTTGTTGTTGTACAGCAGGGTTTTGTTGTTGTTTTATTGTCGTACAGCAGGGTTTTGTTGTTGTACAGCAGGGTTTTGTTGTTGTTTTATTGTTGTACAGCAGGGTTTTGTTGTTGTACAGCAGGGTTTTGTTGTTGTTTTATTGTTGTACAGCAGGGTTTTGTTGTTGTTTTATTGTTGTACAGCAGGGTTTTGTTGTTGTACAGCAGGGTTTTGTTGTTGTTTTATTGTCGTACAGCAGGGTTTTGTTGTTGTTTTATTGTTGTACAGCAGGGTTTTGTTGTTGTACAGCAGGGTTTTGTTGTTGTTTTATTGTCGTACAGCAGGGTTTTGTTGTTGTTTTATTGTTGTACAGCAGGGTTTTTGTTGTTGTACAGCAGGGTTTTGTTGTTGTTTTATTGTCGTACAGCAGGGTTTTGTTGTTGTATAACAGGGTTTTGTTGTTGTACAGCAGGGTTTTGTTGTTGTTTTGTTGTTGTACAGCAGGGTTTTGTTGTTGTTTTGTTGTTGTACAGCGGGGTTTTGTTGTTGTTTTGTTGTTGTACAGCAGGAATCACGCTTGATCGGTAAAGGTTTTGCCTCTTGTTTTTGATTGGATTCTCTTTTTTATTTCTTGTTCGTTTCCTTTTTTTTTTTTTTCGTTTCCAGTCATCAGATTGCCCACACACCTTAGGGACCTCCTTACCTTTCAGACTGAAATAAAGAATGAATTCGGAGTGTCCCTGTGCAGTCTGCTGAATAATGATGAAAAAATGAAGTGTTCCCTTTTGAGCAATACTGAGAGAAGATCGTCATTCCTTTCTTGTGTTCATTTTTGTTGATATTTCCCACGGAGGTTGGAATGCGTATGAATTCGTTTTAGTCTGGGGCGGCTGTCTCAAAGTCTGGAGTTGTTTAGTGACAATCTGGGAGTGTATTGTTTCGTGCAAGTGGATGTTCTCCATACGACTGAACGTTTACTATTTCATTTTTTTGTTGTTGCCACGGGATGTTTTACACATGACTGAACCTTTACTATGGAGGCCCTCAAGGGGTTGTATATGTTTTTTTGTGTTTTGTTTTTGTGTGTGTGTGTGTGTGTGTGTGTGTGTGTGTGTGTGTGATTCTTGTTCAGACAGTGTACAACGCTATTGCCTCGAATACTCGCATGGATCCGTCGGTTAATAAATGATTTATTTATTGTATGGTTTTGTATTGCTCGTTGTCACAACTTATTCATCTGTGTAAAATTCGGTCCGCTCTTCCTGGGGGATAGTGTGTCACCAAGTACAGCGCCATCCTTTTTTTTTTTTTTTTTTTTTTTTACGAGGATGTTTTTTGTTGTGGTTTTTTTGGGGGGTCAAAGTGGGGGGGTAAGGGGGGGATGGTGGGGGGTGAGGGGCGGATGGTGGGGGGTGAAGGGGGGCGTGGGGGGGGGGGGTAAAGGGGGGATTGTGGGGGGTGGGGAGGGGGTAAAATCCTGGTGCCGTGTATTACTAGTATGGGGACGCGAACCTCGCGGACACTCAGCTCCCTCCCTAATCTGGCACCACATCACCACCACGGGACCACCACCACCACCACCACCACTCCCTCTGCTGATGACTGTGATCACCTGGTGGAGAGCTCCTCACGCCACACAAAACATCCACTCCAGCCCTGGCTTGGCGGGCCTGAAGGGCACGTCGGCTTAATAACACGGGAGGCCGATTCGTCGTGCGGCTCTTTGAGCGGTTGTGTTTAGTGGGATGGAGAAGAGCTTCCGTGAACGGCTGTGAAGCGACTACTGTCATCGCATTAGTGCCAGCGGCGACAGGCGTGGGGAAGAATGCTGTGTGTATGGGTGACGTTCTGAGCCTTGTATGACTTAACTCGAGGTCAGATATTACGTTCTAAGCCTTGTAAGGCTTCTTAACCGAGGTCAGATATTTACGTTCTAAGCCTTGTATGACTTCTTGACCCAGGTCATGTGTTACGTTCTAAGCCTTGTATGACTTCTTGACCGAGGTAAAATGTTACGTTCTAAACCATGTAAGACTTCTTAACCGAGGTCAAATATTTACGTTCTAAGCCTTGTATGACTTCTTGACCCAGGTCATGTGTTACGTTCTAAGCCTTGTATGACTTCTTGACCGAAGTCATGTGTTACGTTCTAAGCCTTGTATGACTTCTTTACCGAGGTCAAATGTTACGTTCTAAGCCTTGTAAGACTTCTTCACCTTCACCTTCACCTCTCCCGTAGTCTGGGTTCAGACCGTTGGGGCACCGCTGCTGACCTGGCCACCACCCCTCTCCACTCTTCACGTTTTTCTGATTTCCTCAGGGCGTCACCGAGCGTCAAGCCTGTCCACCCCCGGATGTTGTCTTCCCATCTCTTCTTCTGCCGTCCTCTCCTTCTGCCTCCTTGTACGGTGCCTTGCAGGAACGTTTTGGCAAGACCAGATGATCGGGAGATGTGTCCATACCACCTAAGTTTGCGTTTTTTCACTATGGACAGAAGGTCTTCGTAGGGTCCAATACTTTGCTTGATTCTGTTCTTCACTTCCGTGTTAGTGATGTGGTCTCTGTAGGAGATGCCAAGTAGTCTACGAAAGCATCTCATCTCGACAGCTTGGATTCTTCTCTCGATGTCCGCAGTCAGGGTCCAAGTCTCGCAGGCGTAGAGCAATATTGATATAACCAGGGAACGCATCAGTCTGATTTTTGAGCTGAGAGCGATGTTTTTGTTGTTCCAGATGGTGTTCAGCTTGTTGAGTGCCATTGTTGTTTGGGCAATTCTCGAGAGTACTTCTGGTTTAGATCCTTCATCTGACACGATTGCTCCCAGATATTTGAAGCTGTGGACTGTTTTAAGCTTTTCGTCGTTGACTTTGATGTCAATGCTGATGCCGTTGGTGTTGTTAGTCATCAGTTTGGTTTTCTCCGCACTGATTTGCATTCCATACGATGTGGAGGCTTTGTCTAGATGTTTGACCAGGCTTGCCAGTTCTTCTTCTTTTCCAGCCAGTCCATCAATGTCGTCGGCAAAACGTAGGTTTGTGATTGTTCTGCCGCCTATGCTGACTGTTCCTACATGCTCTTCCAGTGCGTCAGTCATTATTCTTTCTAAGAAGATGTTGAAGAGTGTTGGGGAGAGTAGACAGCCTTGTCTCACTCCGACTGTGGTTCTGAACCAGTCCCCGATGCTATTGTTGAGGTAGACGGCGCTGGTGGCTTTGTCATAGAGGTGCTGTATCAGTCTGATCAGGTTGGCGTTGATGTTGTACAGATTCATGGTAGCCCACAAAGCTGCATGCCAGACCCTGTCAAATGCCTTCTTAAAATCAATGAAGACGTGGTAGAGGTCTTGTTGGTGTTGATGGTACCTCTCACATAGCAACCTCAAGTTGAAGATTTGTTCAGTTGTGCTCCTTCCTGGTCTGAAACCTGCCTGTTCTTCAGCAATGATGTTTTCTGCTTGTGGTTTCAGTCTGTTAAGCAGGATCTTCAACATGACTTTGCTGGGATGACTAATCAGGCTGATGGTGCGGTAGTTTTGACACTCCTGGAGATTGCCCTTTTTGGGGAGGGTGATGATCAGTGATTGTGTCCACGGTGTGGGCCATTCCCCTGTTTGCCAGATCTTGTTGCAGATTTTCAGTAGCACATCTATCATAACTTCACCCCCTGCTTGGACCAGTTCTGATGGGATGTTGTCCACTCCTGCCGATTTCCCTTTTTTCAGCGATGCTATTAAGACTTCTTGACCGAGGTCAAATATTTACGTTCTAAGCCTTGTATGACTTCTTGACCGAGGTCATGTGTTAGATTCTAAGGCTTGTATGACTTCTTGACCGAGGTAAAATGTTACGTTCTAAACCATGTAAGACTTCTTAACCGAGGTCAAATATTTACGTTCTAAGCCTTGTAAGACTTCTTGACCGAGGTCATGTGTTACGTTCTAAGCCTTGTAAGACTTCTTGACCGAGGTCATGTGTTACGTTCTAAGCCTTGTAATAAGGTTTCTTGACCGAGGTCATGTGTTACGTTCTGAGCCTTGTAATAAGGCTTCTTGACCGAGGTCATGTGTTACGTTCTAAGCCTTGTAATAAGGTTTCTTGACCAAGGTCATGTGTTTCGTTCTGAGCCTTGTAATAAGGCTTCTTGACCGAGGTCATGTGTTACGTTCTAAGCCTTGTAAGACTTCTTGACCGAGGTCATGTGTTACGTTCTAAGCCTTGTAAGACTTCTTGACCGAGGTCATGTGTTACGTTCTAAGCCTTGTAAGACTTCTTGACCTAGGTCAGATGTTACGTTCTAAGCCTTGTAAGACTTCTTGACCTAGGTCAGATGTTACGTTCTAAGCCTTGTAAGACTTCTTGACCTAGGTCAGATGTTACGTTCTAAGCCTTGTATGACTTCTTGACCGAGGTCAGATGTTACGTTCTAAGCCTTGTATGACTTCTTGACCGAGGTCATATGTCCGGTATGACGGTGACAACCAGAGAATTGGTATCAGGACAGCATGAGCCAAGACTCAAGATGTTGCTTTTTTTGCTTTTTATTTTCAAGACTTTATTTGCTCGTTAACAGGAATGTGAATGACGCATAACCAGTTATAATTAGTATCATGAAGAAGAAGACTGAAGTCGATACAATTATAATGGTTACAGGTCAGTCACATAAAGCTTCTCAGTTTTGTTTAGAGTAAAGAACGTTCCTAAGTCTATCGACTATCTGGCTCCATTATCTCTCTTTAGATCTCTTTATCTCTCTGTCTCCCCCTCTCGTTATCTCTCTTTAGATCTCTCTCTCTCTCTCTCTGTCTCCTTTATCACTCGTCCTCTCTGTCTCTGTCTCCCTCTTCTGTGTTCCTCATCGTCTATTTCTTTTTTTTTGGTCCTTTCGTGGGCCAACGCAACTGGTAAACATATCCCCACGGTGAAAAGGTTTTGTGCTCTCTCTCTCTCTCCCCGAAGTTTAGCCCTCGTCAATAAAGATTATCCCTCTTGTGTCTTCGATCTCTCTCTCTCTCTCTCTCTCTCTCTCTCTCTCTCTCCCTCCCTCCCACTTATTCTCTGTCTGTGTCTCTGTTTCTCCCTATGTCTCTCTCTCTCTCTCTCTCTCTCTCTCTCTCCGTCGAACACACACACACACACACACACACACACACACACACACACACACACACACACACACACAAACACACACACACACTCACACACATACAACACACACACATACAACACACACACTAACGACGATAGCTCTCACAAAAGCGCCTGTCCAAGATTGATCTTTCTTCATCAAACAAAGCTCCTCACAAGACGTGCAGGACTTTTAACTGGGAACAGCTATATACTGCTGATGGACTAGTCAGGAAGCGTTGCGGTTTTTGTTGCAGTGTTGCGTTGTTCGTTTTGTGTGTGTGTGTGTGTGTGTGTGTGTTTGGAGGGGGGGGGGAAGGGGGGAGGGGGGAGGAATGGGGGGGGGGGGGTTCTTGTGCACCACTTATGGCGTTCCAGTCGACCACACACACAAATTCACACACACACACACAGACAACACACACACACACACACACACACACACACACACAGACAACACACACACACACACACACACACACACACACACACAGACAAGACACACACACACACACACACACACACACACACACACACCACAAATTCACACGCACACACACACATTCAAACACACACACACACAGACAACACACACACACACACACCACAAATTCACACGCACACACACACATTCAAACACACACACACACACACACACACACATACAGACAACACACACACACACACACACCACAAATTCACACGCACACACACACATTCAAACACACACACACACACACACACACACACACACACACACACACACAGTACACACTACACACTACACGCTACACTACACTACACTACACTACACTACACTACACTACACTACACAACACCTCACGTCTCACTCGGGACCCAGATGAAAAGAGTGTAACTGATCGTCTCACTCTGGGGGAGGGGACAAAACCTTTGTCTGGACAGTCGCTGTCGGTCTGGCGACGTGTGATGGCTTTGTTTAGCAGATCTATAACAAAGGGATCACGCCGTGATTGACTGCTTGATTTGCAGGGATCAGAGAGAGAGAGAGGGAGAGAGAGAGAGAGAAAGTGGCAGAGAGAGAGAGAAGGAGAGAGAGACAGAGAGAGAGGGAGAGAGAGAGAGAGAGAGAAAGTGGCAGAGAGAGAGAAAGTGGCAGAGAGAGAGAGAGAGGGAGAGAGAGAGGGGAGAGAGAGAGAGAAAGTGGCAGAGAGAGAGGGAGAGGGGGAGAGAGGGAGAGAGAGAGAGTGGCAAAGAGAGAGGGTGGGAGAGAGGGGTGGTAGGAGAGAAAGTAACAATTTCAAAATTCTTTCTTTTCGATGATAATCGATAAAACTGGGGAGAGAGGGAGAATGAGAGAGAGAGGGAGAATGAAAGAGAGGGAGAGAGAGAGAGAAAGAGAGAGAGTGAGAGAGAGAGTGAGAGAGGGAGAGAGAGAGAGAGAGAGGGAGAGAGAGAGAGGGAGAGAGAGAGTATCGATTAGGAATTATTTATTTTCGAGGTTAATCGATAACATGAAAAGTGAAAGGGAGAGAAGGTACAAAAACATTGCACGGTGAACAGAGTGGTTAACTGCGTCAATAAGGGTTTCGCTTGCGCGCTGCTTTTTCAAATCACTCACTGATTTGTTGGGGCTGTGTGTGTATGTCTGTGCGTCTGTGCGTGTCGGTGGCTGAGAGTAAACCACACAAGCTTTTTATGTATTGAGTATAATTTCAAAATGTAATGTTTAAGATGAGAAAGATCAGTTTAAAGCAAATTAAGTCCCCTAGCATTAATTACAGATTAACTTCCCCTTTTTTTTTTACTATCTGCACCAAAGACATGCAAAAATAAATAATAACTTCCATGGTAAGCAAAAGAAGTTGCTGTTTGAACAAAAAATGATAATAAAAATGACTGCTCTTGTTGTTGAGTCAGAATATCAGATCAAAGTGCCAAGTTTAGAGAATAAAAAAAAGTATATATAAATATAACAGTAAATTCAGTTTGCATATAATTTGGCTTCTTCTTTAATTTTTTTTTGGTGCCCATCCCAGAGGTGAAATATTATTTTAAACAAGATGACTGGAAAGAATTGGATTTTTTCCAATTTTTATGCTAAATTTGGTGTCAATTGACAAAGTATTTGCAGAGAAAATAGCAATGTTAAAATTTACCACGGACACACAGACAGACACACACACACACACACTTGTACAAGCACACACACAGACACCCTAAAGCATCCCCCCATTCTTTTCCCCCCTCCCCTTAAAAAAAAAAAAAAAAAAAAAAAAAAAAATCAAACGGAAACTGTGAACACTTGAGAAAAAATAGAACAGTCAGCTTTGTCAGTCGTGTCAGCGTTAAAAAAAAAAAAAAAAAAAAAAAAAGGGAGGGAAGTGGGGGTTGGGACACCCAGAGGCAGACTGAAGCCAGAACCCACACCCCCTCCTTGTAAATGTCATCATCGGTGTCATCTGTCACCCCCAACCAACCCCCCATTCTTCACTCCCCTTCTCCGTCCACCACCACCTTTACTCCCCCCACCGCCACCACGCCATGCCTCCTCCCCCCCCCTCCCTCCACCAAACCTCGCCCTCCTTCCCTGCCTCCCTACCCCTCCTCCCACCTCGCCGCGCCACGGGATAAATATTCCTTTGGGTTGCCAACACCACTCGTTGTATTGCGATCCATCAGTCGCTTTGTGTGATTTGTTACGCAACGGAAAGGCAATGTGAAGAGAAAAAAATGATTGATATTTTTGTTTATGTTTAGTGTTCACTGTTTCGTCGTGTTTTGTGTTGCTTTGTGTTTGGGGTTGTATTGTGTGTGTTACGTTGTGCTGTTATTCTGCTATGTTATGTGGTGTTGTAGTTCGTTGTGCTGTTATTCTGCTATGTTATGTGGTGTTGTAGTTCGTTGTGCTGTTATTCTGCTATGTTATGTGGTGTTGTAGTTCGTTGTGCTGTTATTCTGCTATGTTATGTCGTGTTGTAGTTCGTTGTGCTGTTATTCTGCTATGTTATGTGGTGTTGTAGTTCGTTGTGCTGTTATTCTGCTATGTTATGTCGTGTTGTAGTTCGTTGTGCTGTTATTCTGCTATGTTATGTCGTGTTGTAGTTCGTTGTGCTGTTATTCTGCTATGTTATGTCGTGTTGTAGTTCGTTGTGCTGTTATTCTGCTATGTTTCGTGGTGTTGTAGTTCGTTGTGCTGTTATTCTGCTATGTTTCGTGGTGTTGTAGTTCGTTGTGCTGTTATTCTGCTATGTTTCGTGGTGTTGTAGTTCGTTGTGCTGTTATTCTGCTATGTTTCGTGGTGTTGTGATCCTGCTGTCTTCTGCTGTCAGCGCTGTGGTGGTGTTGTTGTTGTGTTTGGTTTAACAGGATGTAGGGAAGAAAAAAACAACAGACAAACAAACAAACAAAAAGACTCACACAACTCCTTCCGATAATCGAAACGCGAACCCCTCATTTCCCAGTCAGGCGCGCTATCCGCTGGGCCACCCCCCCTCCCTCCCTCCCTCCCTCCCTCATCCCTACCCACACCACTCCACTCCACTCCACTCAGCAAGAGAAACGCAATGCTATCACCTGAATGATGAACTGATGATCAAAGTGTAAGCTGCATGTTCTCTCGGGGACAAAAAAACACACAAAAATAAAACAACAAGAAAGGCAAAGCCTTCAAAACTCACTTGTGATGCACTTTAAAAAAAATTCCAAGCTTTTTATGTATTGAGTATAGTGCATTTACTGTTATATTTATATTTTTTGTATTCTCTAAACTTGGCACTTTGATCTGATATTCGACCCAACAGAAGATCTGTCATTATTATCATTTTTTGTTCAAACAGGAACTTCTTTTGCTAAGCATGGAAGTTTTATTTATTGCAAACGTTTTGGTGTAGACAGTAAAACAAGGGAAATTACTCTGCTGGGAACTTAGTTTGCTTTAAACTGATCTTTCTCATCTTAAACATTACATTTTGAAATTATACTCAATACATAAAAAGCTTGGATTTTTAAAAAAAAAGTGCATCAGAAGTGAGTCTTGAAGGCCTTGCCTCTCTTGTTTCAAAATGTAATGTTTAAGATGAGAAAGATCAGTTTAAAGCAAATTAACTCCACTAGCATTACAGAGTAATTTCCCTTTTTTACTATCTGCACCAAAACGTTTGCAAAATAAATAAAATTTCCATGCTTAGCAAAAGAAGTTCCTGTTTGAACAAAAAATGATAATAATGACTGCTCTAGCTGTTGGGTCAGAATATCAGATCAAAGTGCCAAGTTTAGAGAATACAAAAAATATAAATATAACAGTAAATGCAGTTTGCATATAATTAGGCTTCATTCTTTCTTTTTTTTGTGCCCATCCCAGAGGCGCAATATTGTTTTAAACAAAATGACTGGAAAGAACTGAATGTTTCCTATTTTTATGCCAAATTTGGTGTCAACTGACAAAGTAGTTGCAGAGAAAATGTCAATGTTAAAGTTTACCACGGACACACAGACACACACACACACACAGACAACCGAACACCGGGTTAAAACATAGACTCACTTTGTTTACACAAGTGAGTCAAAAATCAACCGGCGTCTGTCGAGGCATTTTTAAATTAAACCTGTCTGTGAGCCGTGTTTAGCTATCTGCGAATGGGATCAATAACAATCGATTTTGCTCGGGTGTGATTTTATCATCTCTACCCCCCCCCCCCCCTCCACCCCCCCGCCCGCACCCCCCCACCCCCTCTCTCTCTCTCTCTCTCTCTTAACAGACTTGATACTATCGAAAAGGTTCATTCCTTTGCATGTAAACGTTTTTTGAACATACCACTTAGAGTACCAAACAAGTTTGCATACTGAGAATTAGGACGTTATCCACTGTATATAAATAGTGCTGTAAGGTGTATCAGGTACTGGTTAAAGTTGTTGAATATGAATGTGCACCGATTACCCAGACAGGCATATTTGATGTTGTTTAACGTGGTCGATATGGGACATAAGTGCTAGGGTTTTTTTTGGTCAAAAATACTTTATTTAGACTTGGATTTGGGTATGTCCGGTTGCAACAGGGCGGTGGCTGTGAGCAAGAAGAAGACGACGACGAAGAGGAAAACGAAGAGGAGGAAGAAAAGGAGGAAGAAGAGGAAGAAGAGGAGGACGAGGAAAACGAAGAGGAAGAAGAAAAGGAAGAGGAAGAAGAAGAGGAAGAGGAAAACGAAGAGGAAGAAGAAGAAGAGGGAGAAGAAGAGGAGGAGGAAGAGGAAGAAGAAGAAGAGGAAGAAGAGGAAGAGGAGGAAGAAGAGGAAGAGGAAGAAGTCGAGGAAGATGAAAACGAAGAGGAAGAAGAAGAGGAGGAAGAAGAAGAAGAGGAGGAAGAAGAAGAGGAGGAAGAAGAGGAAGAAGAGGAAGAAGAGGAAAACGAAGAGGAGGAAGAGGAAGACGAAGAGGAAGAAGAAGAAGAGGAAGAGGAAGAAGAGGAGGAAGAAACGGAAGCGCAAGCAGAAGCGGACAAAGTGACAATTTCTTCAAAGCTGCTCCTGTTTCAGAAGCTGTGATTGCATCAATGAATATAAAACAAAACTATGCGAAATCAAAGCGCGCAATTTTTTTTTTTAAAGACTTGATTTATATTGTCTTGTGTATTGAAAAGGATAACGTTCTCCCTGGCCCATGATAAAAAAAATGATAATGGAACACTGAAAAATCTGAAGAAAACGGTTTTTATGGACGACAAATTTATGATGTGATTGTGTGTGTGTGTGTGTGTGTGTGTGTGTGTGTGTGTGTGTGTGTGTGTGTGTGTGTGTGTGTGTTTGTGTGTGTTTGGTGTGTGTGTGTGTGTGTGTGTGTGTGTGTGTGTGTGTGTGTGTGTGTGTGTGTGTGTGTGTGTGTGTGTGTTAAAATTGTCCATTATACTGTAGTTCTTACTTGTGTTTCTGGCAAGACTTTTTCCTCTTCTCTGTCTCTGTCTCTGTCTCTCTCTCTCTCTCTCTCTCTCTCTCTCTCTCTATATATATATATGTATGTGTGTGTGTGTGTGTGTGTGTGTGTGTGTGTGTGTGTGTGTGTGCGTGCGTGCGTGCGTGCATATGCGCGCGCGCGCGTGTGTGTGTTTCTCATCTCCACCCTTCCTCTCTCTCCCTCTCCCTCTCTCTCTCGCTTGTCACACATGACTTTTGAATAGTTAAGTCTTTATGATTATCTTTGTTATCACCATAGGAAGAAACGAAAAAACTGTAACGTTTGATAGATTTATGAAATGCATATTACGATCAATTTGTTTCAAACAGACTTGCAAATAAACGAACAGTAGTGACAGCAACCTTTCTTTTCACTTGTAACAAAGACGAATATGATAGGTAGTCGCGCTTTGATGTAAAAATGATTTTTTGGAGAGAGAGAGAGAGAGAGAGAGAGAGAGAGAGAGAGAGGGGGGTGGTGGGGGTGGTGGTGGTGATGGTTGTTGTCATTATTAATTTTTGTAATATCCATACTAGAATGATGCTTCCTTTAGTTAATTCAGCAAACCTGCAACTGTTTTGGAGCATGGATTTTTTTTGTTGTTTTTTTTATGTAATGTACGTGGGCTGCGCTTCCATGTATACCTGCATGCAGTCTTCCGTCCTTCGTCATACACGGTCAGACACGTAAAAGCCCACTCCTGTACATTCGAGTGAACGTGGGAGTTGCAGCCCTCGAACGCAGAGGAAGAAGACGACGAAGAAAAACGAATCGAGCAGTCAGTCTTCTTCTTCTTCTTCTTCTTCTGCGTTCACTCGTATGCACACGAGTGGGCTTTTACGTGTATGACCGTTTTTACCCCGCCATGTAGGCAGCCATACTCAGTTTTCGGGGGTGTGCATGCTGGGTATGTTCTTGTTTCCATAACCCACCGAACGCTGACATGGATTACAGGATCTTTAACGTGCGTATTTGATCTTCTGCTTGCATATACACACGAAGGGGGATCAGGCACTAGCAGGTCTGCACATATGTTGACCTGGGAGATCGTAAAAATCTCCACCCTTTACCCACCAGGCGCCGTCACCGTGATTCGAACCCGGGACCCTCTGATTGACAGTCCAACGCTTTAACCACTCGGCTATTGCGCCCGTCAAGCAGTCAGTCAGTGTCGGTCAGGCAGAATGCTGGGTGGGGGTGGGGGGGTGGGGGGTGGGAAAGAACCAGGGTGTGGGGTTTGGATGGGGGGTAGGTGGTAGGGGAGACGATCTGTCTGGCTCCATCCTGTTGTCTCCCATAGATCTCCAGGTAATCGCGGTGTCGTTCTGTTCACTCAGCCAGCTGTGATGAAAGGGCTTTTCACGAAATCGATCGTCTTGGTGGAGAAGGACAGTGCGGCATTGTGTGTTCTCTCTGTCTGTCTGTCTGTCTGTCTGTGGGCCGCTGCGGCTCTCCTCCCCCCCCCCCCCCCACCCAAAAAAAAGCTCCTCTCTACCTTCCCTGTTTTCGTCCATAGTTATTTTTCTCCCCCGTCTGTCTCGGGAGACAATGGAACTCTGCGCCTGGTTCGGTTTAAGTTGTTGGAGTTGCAGTGCCTGCTGTGGCTGTACAGTCCGATTCTGGATCGGCAGGCTCTGTTGCAGTTGCCGCAGGTGAAAATCGCGCCTGGCATTCTGTTAAACGTGTGTGTGTGTGTGTGTGTGTGTGTGTGTGTGTGTGCGTGTGTTTGGTCTTTCATCCTCTGGTTTCAGAGTTATTCTTGCGTGTGAAAGTTGGGTGTGGAAGTTGGGTGTGGAAGTTGGGTGTGGAAGTTGGGTGTGAAAGTTGGGTGTGGAAGTTGGGTGTGGAAGTTGGGTGTGAAAGTTGGGTGTGGAAGTTGGGTGTGGAAGTTGGGTGTGAAAGCGTTTTGATTTGTTCCCACACAAGATTGAGCGCTATGTGAAATATATTCATCATTATTATTATTTTCTAAATTGTTACCATTTTTTTCTTTATCATCATTATCATGACAGTAACAAGCGACATTGATAAGTAAAGGAAAAAAAAAAGAATATATGAATATAATATAAGGGTTGTTCCTGGCAAAATTCTGTAGAAAAATCCACTTCGATAGGAAAAAACAAATAAAACTGCACGCAGGAAAAAAAAAAAAAAAAAAAAAAAAAATGGGTGGCGCTGTAGTGTAGCGACGCGCTCTCCCTGGGGAGAGCAGCCCGAATGTCACACAGAGAAATCTGTTGTGACAAAAAGAGATACACATACACATACAAGATACGGTGCTTCACTCAAGAGGTACCTCGCACCATGCCGGTGTCAATGGGAACCAGACGTTGGCTTGGGAAGTTATCATAGCGGAGAGGCCTCCGGGGGCCTCCTTCCTATGGAGTGATGGCCTAGTAGAGGTAACGCGTCCGCCTAGGAAGCGAGAGAGAATCTGAGCGCGCTGGTTCGAATCACGGCTCAGTCGCCGATATTTTTCTCCCCCCTCTACTAAGACCTTGAGTGGTGGTCTGGACGCTAGTCATTCGGATGAGACGATAAACCGAGGTCCCGTGTGCAGCATGCACTTAGCGCACGTAAAAGAACCCACGGCAACAAAAGGGTTGTTCCTGGCAAAATTCTGTAGAAAACTCCACTTCGATAGGAAAAACAAATAAAAGTGCACGCAGGAAAAAATACAGCAAAAAAAAAAAAAAAAAAGGGTGGCGCTGTAGTGTAGCGACGCGCTCTCCCTGGGGAGAGCAGCCCGAATTTCACACAGAGAAATCTGTTGTGATAAAGAGAAAAAGAAATACATATGCTGAGTCCTGGACACAGTGAAGACTATGAAGTCACTGCCCCGTGAGTAGGATATGGGACCTTCAGCCTTTATCAGTTTATTATTTTATTATTATTATTATTATTATTATTATTATTATTATTTTTTATTCGTTAACTTGTCACCGAAAGGACTGACAAGCACGTCGGGTATATGAGTAGACCAGGAATCTGCTCAGTTTCACATCCCTCCCCCACACCCCCACCCCACACCCTCAACTGCCTCACTTGTTTTTGTTTTATTTATTTATTTATTTATTTTATTTATTTTTTTTTTTTTTTGCTGTTGCTGTTGAAGCAGATGTGATGTGACGTGTACAAATCAGTCTGAGTGCTTGGATCGCTCCCTGAAACTGAAACTGAAACTGTTTTGCGTCATGCTCTCTCTGTGTCTCTCTCCCTCTGTGTGTGTGTGTGTGTCTGTCTCTCTCTGTCACTCTCTCTCTGTCTCTTTCTGTCTCTCTCTCTCTGTCTCTCTCCCTCTGTCTCCCTCCCCCCCCCCTCCCCCCTCTCTCTCTCTCTCTCTCTCTCGCTCTCTGTGTATATGTACAATGATAAAGTTGTGTTTCTCTGTTCGTTGTGACGGTAGAAGAAGCGATAGTGACAGCAGCAGCGTAACGAAAAGAAACCAACACTGATGATGATGATGATGATGATGATGATGATGACGGTTGAACATTAATTGTACGTCTATTCACTAAAAAGAAGAAGAAAGACGTCCATTCACTAAAGAGAAGAAGAAGAAAAGACGTCTATTCAGTAAAGAGAAGAAGAAATACGTCTATTCACTAAAGAGAAGAAAAAAGACGTCAATTCACTAAAGAGAAGAAAAGAAGTCTTTTCACTAAACAGAAGAAGAAAAAAGACGTCTATTGACGAAAGAGAAGAAAAGACGTCTATTCACTAAAGAGAAGAAGAAGAAAGACGTCTATTCACTAAAGAGAAGAAAAAAGACGTCTATTGACTAAAGAGAAGAAAGACGTCTATTCACGAAAGAGAAGAAGAAGAAGAAAGACGTTATTCACTAAAGAGAAGAAGAAGAAGAAAGACGTTATTCACTAAAGAGAAGAAGAAAGATGTCTATTCAAAGAAGAAGATGATGAAGATGAAGATAAAGACGGAGATGAAGATGATGATGATGATGATGAAGAAGAAGAAGAAGAAGAAGAAGATGATGATGATGATGACGACGACGACGTCAACGACAACTACACTACTGTTACTACAACTGCTACTACTTCTACTACTGCTACTGCTACTGCTACTAATGCTGACTGTCCCTCCCTTGCAGGGTACCTGAACCACGTTCACAGGCCGGAATACAAGCTGCACATTGTGCACGTGCCAGAGTATTGGGGTGACGTGGGCCGCGTCATACGTAAGTGGCAGCTGGCGGTGACGTCAGTCATGACGTCAGTACAGCGTGCTTAGTAGCCATAATCATGATTTTTTTGTTTGTTTGTTTTGTTTTGTTTTGTTTTGTTTTGCCTCAACAAATAACCTTCCTTTCTTCTCCGTCAAAATAACACACTACACGTTCAATATGTAATGGGAGACAGCTTCTAATTGATTGCTTGATTTCTGAAAACAAAAAAACAAAAACAAACAAACAAAAAAACAATAACAAAAAAACAAAAAAACAAGACACATTCCGCAAGGAAAGTGGCGGAAATTGAAAGAAAAAAGAAAAAGAAAGAAAGAAATGCACAGATACACACACACACACACACACTCACTCACTATACGCACACACACACACACACTACACACACACACTACACACACACACTACACACTACACACACACTACACACACACACACACACACACACACACACACACACACACACACACACACACACACACACACACACACACACACACACAGGCGAAGAAAAAAAAAACCCAAAAGGAAACAGACAGACAGAGAAATTGATCAGTACGCATAAAAGTCTTCGTGTAACCTTTGTGTGATGGATTTGTTGCAAGGCGTCTGAAGTGTGTGAAAGACTTGTGATGGCCATTCACATACTGCTTTTGACAGCTAACCTTTCTTCGGATGTGTCTGTTGTGTTCAAGGGGAAGAAGAAGTCATTGCAAAAAAAAAAACAAAAAAAAAAAAAAATCTTCTTCTTCTTCTTCTTTCTTCTTCTTTTTCTGCTTCTTCTTCTTCTCCTCCTTCTGCTTTTCCTTCTCCTCCATCTTCTCCTTAATCTTCTTCTCCTTCTCCTCCTCCTTCTGCTTCTTCTACTTCTCCTCTTTCTTCTCCTTCTTCTTCTCTTTTTGTTGTTGTTCTTCATACCTGTTTGCTTCTGTCTCTGTCTCGCTTTCTCTGTCTCTGTCTCTGACAAACACACACACACACACACACGCGCGCACGCACGCACGCACGCACACACACAGACACACACACACACACACACCACCACCACCACCACCACCACCACAACAACAACAACCACCACAACAACAACCACAACCACAACCACAACAACCACAACAACCACAACCACAACAACCACAACCACAACACCAACCACAACACACACACACACACACACACACACACACACACACACACACACACCATCACCACCACCACCACCACCACCACACACACACGAGAAGTATCTTAAATATTGTTTTTATTGTCAATGTGTATGAAGGACGAGGGAGGGGGGGGAGGGACGATTATTGAAGGTATGGGTGGTGAATGTGTGTGTGTGTGTGTGCGTGCGTGCGTGCGTGCGTGTCTGTGTGTGTGTGTGTGTGTGTGTGTGTGTGTGTGCCGTATGGGCAGGTGGGTGATTGTATGTATGTTCTGGTTCGCCATTTATATACTATGTTTTCACAAGTGTGGGCGTGTGTGTGAGTCTGTGTGAGTAACTTCGCGTGATGCTATGTTCTGGATCACCATTTATAGTATCTCATATTTGTGTGTGTGTGTGTGTGTGTGTGTGTGTGTGTGTGTGTGTGTGTGTGTGTGTGTGTGTGTGTGTGTGTGTGTGTGTGTGTGTGCTGCCACGCACAGCGCCCAGCAAGGTGCACGAGCTGGTGGAGCAGACGAAGGCCATGACGGACAGGCTGCAGGAGAACTACCTGGAGTGGGCCATGAACCATGGGGTCTGTGCTTTGATGTGATGGTGTGGGGGTGTGGTGTGGTGTGGTGTGTGGTATTGGTGCTCGGTTGTGTTATGTGATATGGTGTTGTGTTGTGGTGTGGTGGTATGGCCGGTGTTGTGATGTGCGGTGGTGTATTATGTGGTATGGTGTTGTGTTGTGTTGCGTTGTGTTGTGTGGTATGGTGTTGTGTTGTGTTGTGTTATGTGTTGTTATGTTGTGTGGTGTGGTATGGTGTTATGTGGTGTGGTCTTGTGTTGTGTGGTATGGTGATGGTTTGTGTTATGTTATGTGGTGTGGTATGGTGTTGTGTTGTGTGGTATGGTGTTGTGTTGTGTGGTGGTGTATTATGTGATATGGTGTTGTGTGGTGTTGTGTTGTGTGATATGGTGTTGTGTGGTGTTGTGTTATGTGATATGGTGTTGTGTGTTGTGTGGTGTTGTATTATGTGATATGGTGTTGTGTGGTGTTGTGTGATTCCTTGGCTTGGACTGGGTCCTTGCGAACTTCTCTCTCTCTCTCTCTCTCTCTCTCTCTCTCTCTCTCTCTCTCTGTGTGTGTGTGTGTGTGTGTGTGTGTGTGTGTGTGTGAGAGAGACAGACAGACAGACAGGAAAGAAGGAAAAACAAAAACAAAAAAACAACAACATTAGGAGGAAGGTAGCAGAATGGTTAATTAAGATGCTCATTTGCCAATACAGTTCGCGAGGTTCTGGGTTCGATTCTCCACCCCCCCTCTCCCCACCCCTCCCCCTATTAAGTTTGAATGGAAAAATCAGAACTGAACGTCTAGTCAGTCATAACGATGAGACGATAAACCGAGGTTCCGTGTGCAGGATACACACTTGGCGCACTGACAATGCCGCTGTGTCCCCAGTTCCAGAAGAGCTCTGCTTCCTGTGCACTCCTAATAGGTACTGGGACATAATGGAATCGATTTTTGCAAAAAATAAAACAAAGCGATGCCGTTACATCCTTGTTTCGTTGCGCTCCAGCACTGGGCATTACTGGAACTGGGCCCCCCCCTCACAGAACCTGGAATCGGCCTCACTCACAGCCTGTTCCTTTAGATTCCAGTCCCTCTAGCGACGACGCCACAGATATCTAGCCAGGGTATGCAGCTCTTAGCACCAGACGAAGAAAATAGACACCTCTCCCACACACAGCCCCGCCCTCCCCCACCCCCGGAACATGTTGCTTGATTAAAGCTAAGGCTGATGTGTTGTTGGATGAGACGACGAAACCGAGGCCCGTTGTGCAGCATGTATTTTTAGTGCACGTAAGAGGACGGACCCGCGGCAATGACAGAGTTAATTCTGGTAAAAAAAAAAAAATCTGTTAAAAAAAAAAAAATCATCATCAACAACAAAAAAACCCCACCAAGATAGTAAAACAAAACGCACTTCAGACAGGAAAAAAGAAAGATGATTACTCATTGTGTCAACCTCCTGGCCAGGAGTTGTTGTTTTTTTAGTCTATCGTCATCTACTGTAAGTTCTTATTTGACTGAAATTTCAGTACCCTGTATGGTACGCATGTTCACTTCTGTTTTTGTTGTTGTTGTTTTTTTGTTGTTGTTTTTATGTTGGTGTCTATACAAGGAGTCTGTGATTGCACGAGTTCATAAGTTCCATGTTGATTGATATAAAGTAATATTAATGGAGCTTAGAGCTTGGTCTTAAACCGCGAGGATAGGCGCTACATAAGTATCTATACATTCATTCGTTTATCGATTGATTGATTGATTGATTGATCCATCCATCCATCCATCCATTCATTCATTCATTCATCCATTCATCCATCCATCCATCCATCCATCCATCCATTGAATCAATCATTTTTATTCATTCATTCATGATAAAGCGTTTTTGATTTGATTTGATTTCTTTTCTTCTTCTTCTTCTTCTTCGTTCACTCGTATGTATGTACACGAGTGGGCTTTTACGTGTATGGCCGGGTTGTTTTTTTTTTTTTACCCCTTGCCATGCAGGCAGCCATACTCCGTTTTCTTCATGGGGTTGATTTGATTTAATTCGATTCGATTGGATTGGATTGGACACACAGGTGCAGGACGCCAAGTTCGCCCACCCTCACGGGCAGGAGGCCTGGCACGAGATCATCAAGTACGCGGAGAAGGTGGGGGCCGGGCTGATCGTCATCGGGTCCAGGGGCCAAGGGAAGCTCCGCCGCACCTTCCTGGGCAGCGTCAGCGACAGCGTGCTGCACCACTCGCACGTGCCCGTCCTCGTCTGTCGGAACAAGGACGCCGAGGTGTGACTGAGTGGTGGAGGGGGGTGATGGAGTGGAGAGAAGAGAAGGGAAGGGACAGAGAGAGGTTAGGGGGGGAGAGAAGAGAGAGAGAGGGTGGGGGTGGGGGAGAGAAGAGAGAGAAAGGGTGGGGAAGAGAAGAGAGAGGGAGAGAGAGAGGGGAGAGAAGAGAGAGGGGGAGAGAAGAGAGAGGGGGAGAGAGAGAGAGAGGGGGAGAGAAGAGAGAGGGTGAGTGGAGAGAGAGAGGGGGAGAGAGAGGGGGGAGTGAAGAGAGAGGGGGGGAGAGAGAGAGGGGGAGAGAAGAGAGAGAGGGGGAGAGGAGAGAGAGAGGGGAGTGAAGAGAGAGGGGGAGAGAGAGAGGGGGAGAGAAGAGAGAGGGTGAGTGAAGAGAGAGAGGGGGAGAGAGAGAGGGGGAGAGAAGAGAGAGAGGGGAGGAGGGGAGAGAAGAGAGAGGGTGAGTGGAAAGAGAGAGAGGGGAGAGAGAGAGAGGGGGAGAGAGAGAGGGGGAGAGGAAGAGAGAGAGGGAGAGGGGGAGAGAAGAGAGAGGGTGAGTGAAGGAGAGAGAGGGGGGGAGAGAGAGAGGGGGGAGAGAAGAGGGGGGAGAGAAGAGAGAGGGTGAGTGATGAGAGAGTATGGGGGAGAAGAGAGGGGAGAGAAGAGAGAGAGGTGAGAGAAGAGAGAAGGGGAAGAGAGAGGGGGGAGAGTGAGAGGGGAGAGAAGAGAGAAGGGGGGAGAGAAGAGAGAGGGGAGGAGTGAAAGAAGAGTGGGCAGAGAGAGGAGGTGGAGTGGAAGAGAGAGGAGGGGAGAGGAGAGAGAGAGGGGAGTGAAGTGAGAGGAGAGAGAGAGGGAGACAAGAGAGAGAGGGGGAGAGAAAGGAGGGTGAGTGAAGAGAGAGGGGGAGAGAGAGACGGGGGGAGAGAGAGTGGAAGGAAGAGAGAGGGATGAGGGGGGGAAAAGAGAGGGTGTGAGTGAAGAGAGAGAGGGGGAGAGAGAGGGGGTGAGAAGGGAGGGGGTAGAGAGATGAGGGAGAGCGAGTGGGGGAGAGAGAGAGGGTGAGAGAGAGGGAGAGATGAGGAGAGGGAGAGAGAGATGGGGCGAGAGAAGAGGGAGGGAGCGAGTGAGAGAGGGGGAGAGAGAGAGGGTGGAGAGAAGAGAGGAGGGAGGGAGAAGAGAGAGAGAGGGGGAGAGAGAGAGAGCGGGGAGAAGAGAGAGAGGGGGCGAGGAGAGGAGGGGAGAGAAGAGAGAGAGGGGAGAGAAGAGAGAGGGAGGGAGAGAGAGAGGGGAGAGAAGAGAGAGAGGGGGAAGAGAAGAGAGAGAGGGGGAGAGAGAGAGAGGGGGGAGAGGAAGAGAGAGAGAGAGGGAGAAGGGGACAGAAGAGAGAGAAAGAGAGAGAGGAGAGAGAGGGGGGAGAGAAGAGAAAGAGGGGAGAGAAGAGAAAGAGGGGGAGAGAAGAGAGAGAGAGGGGGGAGAGAAGAGAGAGAGAGGGGGGAGAGAAGAGAGAGAGGAGAGAAGAGAGAGAGAGGGGGAGAGAAGAGAGAGAGAGGGGGGGAGAAGAGAGAGAGAGGGGGGAGAGAAGAGAGAGGGTGTGAGAAGAGAGAGAGGAGAGAACAGAGGGGGAGAGAAGAGAGAGAGAGGGGGGAGAGAAGAGAGAGAGGAGAGAAGAGAGAGAGAGGGGGAGAGAAGAGAGAGAGGGGTGAGTAGAGAGAGGGGGGAGAGAAGAAAGAGGGGGGGAGAAGAGAGAGGGAGAAGAGAGAGGGGTGGAGAGAAAGAGGGAGGAGGGAGTGGGCTGTTGGAGGCGGTTTCGGTCGAGAATTCCTTTTTGAGGAGAGAAAAGCGTTGTTGGAGAAAGAGGTGTGATTTGGGGAGGTTCCCCCCCCCCCCCCCAAAAAAAAAAAAAGAGGGGGAGAGGGATGGAGGCGGATCGTTGAGAAAGTTCGTTTTTGAGGGGGGGGGGAGAGAGAGAGAGAGAGAGGGGAGTGTTGCCTGGTGGAGAAAGAGGTGTGATTTTCGGAGGTTCCCAAGAAGGAGAGAGAGGGAGAGAGAGAGGAGGGGGGGGGGGGGTGGAGGCGGATCCGGTTGAGAAAGTTCTTATTTTTTCTTCTTTTTTCTTCTTTTTTTTTCTTTTCTTTTCTTTTTTTTTAAGGAGAAGAGAGGGAGAGTTTGTTGACGGAGAAAGAATTAGGTGATGGAGGGAAGGAGAGAGAGAGGGAGGTGTTGGTGTTGGTGTTGGCTTGTGTCTATTGATTAAGGAATTGTTGTGACGTCGACGTATTTCTGTTTGTTTGTGTTTACCTGTTCATTATATTTCAATATATAAAAGGGGGGAAAAAAACGATATATTATGGTTGTGTCTACTAGGATTGTTGTAACGTGGACAGTTTTGTTTTGGTTTTGGTTTCGTTGTTGTTGTTGTTGACCCGATTTTTTTTTCTCTTTAATTTCTTTTTGTGTGTGTGTTTGTTTTTGTTTTTTTGTTGTTGTTGTTGTTGTTCTCTCTCTCTCTTTCTTTGTTCAGGAAAGGTTAGTTATGGACAGAAAAGAGGGAGATGGTGTAATGGTGGTGTGTACTGTCAGGGATTATGGTAACGTCGACAGAACTTTGTTTGTTTGTTTTGAGGTGGGGGTTTTTTTTTCATTTTTTTTTCATGTGCGTTTATGTGTGTGTGTGTGTGTGTGTGTGTGTGTGTGTGTGTTTGAACCTGTGGTTTGTTTTCCACCCACATAGTCTCTGTCTTTGTTTTTGTTGTTGTTTCTACTCCTGCATTGTTTTGCCTTTGTTTTCTGCTTTTCTTTTCTTTGTTTTTGGTTGTTGTTTTTGTTTTGTTTCTTGGGGGGTTGTTGGTTTTTTGAAGGGGGTTTGTAGGGGTTTTGTGGGGGGTTTGTGGGGTTTTTGTGGGTTTTTTTTTTGTGTGTGTGTGTGTGTGGGGGGGGGGTGTTTTTTGTGTTTTTTGTTTTTGTTATTTTTTTCTTCTTTTTTTCTTTCTTTCTTTTTCAACATTTTTTATTCAGCCAAATGGTTAAAAGATACAGAGTTTATATATATTTTTTGTGCATTAGAAAGTATAGCGTAAGCACATAATTAAGTTCTAAGTACTGACAAGTCCACAACAGAAAAAACAATACATGTTAAATGGCATAATTCCAAGGTAGCATTGTGTAGCTTAATCTTGTATTAAACAGTTATAAAGTGCCCATTTTTCCACAAACTTGTTGTATTCCATAGTTATGTTGAAGGCATACTTGTCTACTTCATATGCCTGTTTTGAGGTCTTTTTTGAACATTTGTAGTGTTGGTTTTACTTTGTTGATTCTACATTTGTATACACAGAATTTAGCCTTCAATAAAATATATGAGAAACATCCATCGGTTTTCATTTTGTTATGTCCAAAAAGCACCAGTGTGTCGTTCAGGCTAAGTCTATCACAATGTATACACTTCTCTTTTGAATATCGAGCAAACTCTGTCCAGAAATGTTGGCTTGAAGTTATGTACCTTGTGTGTGGAGAGAGAGTTACCACTCTTTTGTTGTACATTGGTTACATTCCCATAAATAGATAATTGGGAATTGTGTCTCTTTCTTCCTTGCAAAAAATTACACATATTAATAATCTGGAAGTATTCCCATCTTCATTAAAACAGAATTTAGTTCTGTTTCTGTATTCCTTCTCCTCTGATTTGACAGATTTCATTTTGTATGTTCTGATCTTTTTATTCTCCTTCTTTTCTTCTTCTTTCTTTGCACTCTTTTCTCTTGTAGATGTTATTTGTGGTTTGTGTTGTATGAATGTATTTGTGCTAGGTTTTTTTTCAGGAACAGGTTTTGTCCAGTTTTTTTTTTTTTTTTTTTTTTTTTTTTTTACAAATGTGTTTATTTTCTTTCTTTCTTTCTTTTGGTATAAAGTGATTTTCGACTTCTATCATTAAATGCCGGTTACGTTTAGTTTTAACTTTTCTGCACTTTTTTGGTTTTGTTTTTGATTCTGTGTGGGTTTATGGTATATTTGTCCGCTCACGTTTTTTTTTTTTTTTTTTAATTATTATTATTATTATTTTTACCAATAACCGTTTCTCTTTGTCTGTTTTGGTATCATTCATCACTGAGATAAGTTTTTTTCCTTTCTTTCTTTCTTTCTCCGTTTTTCACATGAAATGATTATTTTGGGGATCATAATGCATAAGCGAATGTGCGTATTATTATTCAATGGTAATTTCATTTTTGTTTGGCCTTTTCTATTGGTTATATAGCAGCACTTTTTGTCCATTTTGTTTTGTTGCATACTTTTTTTTTTCTTTCTTTCTTCTTTCGTATTTTTGCAGTGATTTTTTGGTGTGATTCATGTTGTGTGTGTGTGTGTGTGTGTGTGTGTGTGTGTGTGTGTGTGTTTTTAAATTCTGCTTGGATATTATATTCACGTATGACAATGTCTGTCTAGTTCTTTTCTTTTCTTTCGGTGATACAGACATTTATTTATTCATTTAGTTTAGTTTAGTTATTGTTTTTTGTTTGATTTATGTCCTCTCTTTTTTTCTCTCTCTCGATTCCTACCTCTCCTTTTTTTTTTTCAAAGCCGATTGAGCCACATTTTGATTTTCCTTTTATTCCTGTTCAGCTGCGTTAAACAGTACACACACACATACACACACACACACACCACACAGACTCACGCACACGCACACACACACACGCACACGCACACACACACACACACGCAAACGCACACACCACACACACACACACACCCACACACCACACCACACCACACACACACACACACACCACACCACACCACACCACACCACACACACACACACACACACACACACACACACACACACACACACACCACGCACACACCACACACACACGCACACCACACCACACCACACACACACACACACACCACACCACACGACACACACACACACACACACACCACACCACACCACACCACACCACACCACACCACACACACACACACACACACACACACCACGCACACACCACACACACACACACACCACACCACACCACACCACACACACACACACACACACACCACACCACACCACACGACACCACACCACACCACACACACACACACACACACACCACACCACACCACACCACACACACCACACCACACCACACACACACACCACACCACACCACACACACCACACCACACCACACCACACCACACCACACACACACACACACACACGCACACACACACACACACAACACACACACACACACACACAACACACACACACCACACACCACACCACACCACACCACACACACCACACCACACCACACCACACACACACACACACACACAACACACACACACACACACACACACACACACCACACACACACACACACACACAAAATCGCAAAGTGCCATACACATGCACAGGGAAGGCAATATGAATAGATGGACAGATGGGTGGATATATAGATCGATGTAGTTGTTTATATATATATATATATATATATATATATATATATATATATATATATATATTCTTATTCGTTCCTATTCTTTAAGTGAATAAGTACATAAATGAATAGACCCAAAAGTTTTGAGCGTAAATGAAAAAAACAACTGCAACAACCAAAAAAAAAAAAAAAAAAAAAAAAAAAAAAAAAAAAAAAAAAGAAGACAGATGTGGTTTTAGTCAGTCTGAAAGGGAGAAAACAAAACTAAACTAAACAACAACAAGAACAAAAACAACAACAACAAAAAAGAATTTCAGTTTCAGCAGCTCAAGGAGGCATCACTGCGTTCGGACAAATCCATATACGCTACACCACATCTGCCACTGAAGCAGATGCCTGACCAGCAGCGTAACTCAACGCACTGTCAGGCCTTGAGAAAAAAAAAATGATGATAATAAAAAATGAATAAATAGATAAATGAATAAAATGATAAAAATAAAAATAAAATAAAATGAAATAAAAAGAAATAAGTAAAAAAAAGAAAAAAAGAAGAAGAAAAATACATAAAAAGAACTACTACTACTAATAATAATATTTATAAGGTGCAAAAACTTGATGAAGTCAACTATAAGCGTAAAAAAACAAAAACAAAACAAATTAAAAAAATTAAAAATAAAAATAAAGAAAGAAAAATTGAAATTAAGATAAAAAAAAAAAGAAGAATAAATAAATAGAATAAAATAAAATAAATAAATAAAAAAAAGAAAGAAAGAAAGTAAACAGCTGCATAATTCAAAACAATATAAAGGACAGGAAAGAAAGCAACAAAACAAACCAAAACTAAAAAGAAAGGAGTAGAAAGACATTGCAAGGTTCACAAAACATTCAGGATCACCATTTTGGAACTTACACATTTTTATTCTTTTTTTTTTTTTAATTGTTTGTCCATCCATCTATCTATCTATCTGCCTATCTATCTCTCTCTCTCTCTCTCTCTCTCTCTATATATATATATATATATATATATATATATATATATATATATATATATATATATATATATATATGTCTGTCTATTTTGCTAGCTAACTCTCTCGATCTATTTTAACTCGATAAAAACAGTCAGTGGCTTGTGTTGCGAAGTGCACTTTCATGCCCAAGGGAATCAACTCTTGCAAGTATTCACACGCATGGTTTTTCAACGAGTTGTGTACCTTCCAGACACCGATGATGTTCGTCATTCGGTATTATGAGTCGCTGGAAGTGGGGCTTTTTGTATTTGTGTGTGTGTGTGTTTGTTTGTTGTTGTTTTTTTTTGTGTGTGTGTGTGTTGTTTTTTGGGATTTTTTTAATTATATTTTTCTTAATAGTCGTAAAATACCATGCGAGCATGTTAAGTGTTGTTGATGAATTCCATCGTAAAATGAATCTTTTAAGGTATTCATGGCTAAAATAAATGTTTACGAGCATAATAAAAATGATTCATCATGACACCAGTCTGTGCGGTTTTTTTGGTGTTTTTTTCTTCTTTTTATTTCTTATCTTTTATTTGAATAAACGTTTATACTATAAACCCCCTTTTTTCCCTCTCAGTAACTAGTTAGATGAAGTAGATGATATGGTCATTTGCATTAATCGAAATAATTGTGTCTGTTGTTGTTTTTGTGTGTGTGTGAGTGATCTTTTACAATCTTATAATTCACGCTGTGCAATCCATATTGTGGGGGTTTCTTTTCCCCCCCCTCTGACAATCATGATGTTGCCTTCTTCCAATCCGAGTCTGTATGTCTCTGCAATGTGTCCCACACATTGCTCAATTCCACTTTGTCTGTCTGTCTGTCTGTCTGTGTCTGTGTGTCAGTCTGTTTGTCTGAGACATGTCTAATTATTCCAGTGGGAACAAAGTGTGATAGTTCTATTGTTGTTGTCGTTGTTGTTGTTGTGCAGCAATATTGTTTTGTCAACAGATTTTTTTTTTTCCCGTATGGATTTTTTTTTTCCCGTATGGATTTTTTTTTTTTTTTTTTTAAGGCTTGATGTCCCCAAATTGAAGATCATTACGATCGTCGCCAAGCGGTATCTGAGAATCTTGCACAGCACTGATACCAACATGCACAGTTCATTGCTTCCATTTAATTTCTCTCCACACAAGGATCAGCGCAATATGGATACGGTTTTCAGTTTTCTTTTTTTTTTTCTTCTTTATTTGTTGTTGTTGATGATTTGGATAATGATGATTTGAATCGTCATTTATTGGTATCATTATCATTAATAATTACCATTATTATTATTCTAATTCTTATTTCTTCTTCTTCTTCTTCTTCTGATCATCATCATCACCATAACTATTATTGTTGTTGTTGTTTTTATTATTATTATTATTATTATTATTATTATAATCATTATCATCTCAGTACAGAGCACTACTGTGTAGGAAGAAAGTAAATAGACTGGGTTATGAATAAGTAAGTATTAGAACTCCGGCTTTTACCACAGTCAAAGCAACAAGGAGCAATACACTAGAGAGACGCTGATACCGCACCCGGTTAACAGAGAGCCGGCAATAGTATACAGATCAGTGCAGTCTATAGAAAGACCGCACAGCACAGCACAGCACAACATATCATGACGAACAATGCATCAAATAACGTGACAACTATGTATGAGAGCAAGAAAAGTCTGTTCCTGTATTTTGTCAACAAGCGGGCGTGGTAAATGTTTCACAGAACAGTGACCAAGATAGCCCCCCCCCCCCACCCCCCACCCCCCCCCCCCCAAAAAAAAAGAAAAAGAAAAAAAAGTCGAATTTAACGCTCAAGACATCCACAACTACTTTAATTTGTTCAAGAAACCAGAACAAACTGTCAGCATTCCAAGCAGGCGAAAAAAAAATTATCTTAAAAAAAAAAAAAAAAAAAAAAAAAAAATCAGTCATCATCATCATGGTTGTCTTTCGGGAATGGAATATGACCATGCGTTGTGCTATCATCGGTGGATTCTCATGGGGGTTTGGGATCCCAAAGCCCGAAGCGGATATGCGGTTAACTGCAGGCCGGAATCAGTATTTTCAGTGATGGTTCAGTCACCATCTGTCCTCAGTGAAACCCACTTGGCCGAGAGAGTGGGGTTGTAACTTGAACAAGACAACTCAGTCGATCTAACCCTGACCCTGACAGGCGGGACAGTACTGCTCTTCTGATGGTCATAGTCCCTCTCAACTCAGCATCAAACATACATTTTTGTTGTTGTTTATTTTTTAAGTTAAAAACAACAACAAAATAACCCCAAAACAACAACAACACGTAACCCTGTGTTTATAATTCACTGCATGAAGAGTCTGGCACCAATCAGCAGGAAGCTGCGACACACGTGATGTGATTTCCGCCAATGAAAAGGCTTCTTTTTTTAAATTCTTAGATAAAGCTTATCCCCAAATACGTTTTAGCTTACCACGGTACAAGACGGTTGAAAGATGGTTGCATTCATTGAAACTGGCATTCAAAATGTCGACATTTCTGTGTTGTAAGAATTTCGTACGGTAAAAAAAAAAAAATGTGTGTGTTTAAATTGTTTTCATTGTGAATCTATTGTGACTATGAAGCAAGTGTATAAAAAAAAAAAAAAAAAATGACAGTCAAGTCCTTAATAGCTTGTTGTTTGATTGTTTTTCTTTAGATATCACTGTGATTTTCAAATGGGATGTATATTGTGAGAATATGTGTTCTAACTTCGAATTTTGTTGTGTCATTAAAGCGAGCTGTTTCAGCAAGTCTTTCGGTGCGTTTCAGTTTTTTTTTTTTTTTCTGGCTTTGATTTCGTTTGGCAGTGAGGTGAAGAAAGCAGCTGGATCATTGTGTGAGGTTTGTGCGTGTGTGTGTGTGTGTGTGTGTGTGTGTGCGCGTGTGTGTGTCATATGACGTCATGGGCAACTCACCAACGTAACTTCTTTTTTTCTTTTCTTTTTTTTTCCTTATTATTATTTTTTTTATAGGTGTGCACTGCCTTTCTAAGAACAATTTTTCGGCAGAGTTCGATCAAATCATCAGGCGAATTCCACTACGATATCTTAATATTTTGGTGACCAAGAAAAACCGGCAATGGAGACGCGCATGCGCACGTGGTTCTCGCTAAAAATAACCAGGGAGTCCTAACGAAATTTAATGTTCTCGATGAAAGCCTGTGCGCAGCCTCCCTGTTTAAAAAAAAAAAAAAAAAAAAAAAAAAAAAACCGGAAAAAAGAAAAAAAAAAGCTTGTTGTAGCACGCACGTTGGGGGGAAAAAAAATAAAGATATTCCAGTAGGAAGAGGTGTTGGTGTTCAACATGGGGCATGTGTTAGCGTGAAGAAATAAGACCCTCACCCCACCCCCCGCGGCGCCTCCTACCCGCCCCCCCCCCCCCACGCCCCTCCCCCTCCCCCCCGAGGCAAAAAAAAATCCACCTGCCCTTGATCAACTCGATGCGGAGTGTTTCTGGGACACTCACTCCAGTGGAGTGAAAACAGAGCACGGGGTCATTTCCATGTGCTACACCGGTTACAAGTGGACGGGGTCATGTATTGACGTGCTCTGTCATCCTGAAGGAAGCGGCCACTTCACCTCAGAAAGATACCTGTTGTTCAGAGATAAATTCCCGCACCTGTCAGTTTATCACCCTCAAGACACAGGACTGAAAGTTATCGCTTTGGGGTTGTCGTTGGTAAAAGGTCATATCTGTGAAGTGTTTATTGAACACACACACACACACACACACACACATACACACAGTGACACACACAAACACACGCACGCACGCAAGCACACTGACACACAAACGCACACACGCACACACACGCGCGCGAAGAAGCTAAGAAGCTAGAAAGAACATAAATGTTCTCACGGTAATTTCAATTTCATAGACCGTGGCTTTCTAACATGTGCAGTTTGTTCCCATTATCAGACGGATCTGAAAATGTGAAGCATTACTTCTTTTTCTCCATGCTGGAGACATCTGCAAACATTAGCCTATAACATCACTCGTACACGAAATGTAAAGCAACGATAATTTTTTTTACAGACAAAATTAAAATCAAAAGAGATGAAAATGGCTTATGCATACAATTACACATTATTGACCAATCATTCACATGGCCACTGACAATCGACCACAAAAACTGTTTCAGATTTGATATTTCTCCAATTGTGTAGCTTTTGCTTTCGCTTTTTTCACCCTGTGTATGTGTGTGTGTAAGAGAGAGAGAGTGAGAGAGAGAGCCCTCAAGGCCACACACTTGACACCCAAGCGTGTAAAAATCACATGCGAAACGTCGCCCGTGCTTGTCCAGCAGGGATTCGAAACTGCGGCCAGCTTTACAAAGATGAACTTGAATGGCAATGGCGGGGAAAAACACTGAACAACTCACAAATCCAGGTGCAACAAGGTGGAATATTAACCGTTCAGTACTGTGAAGTATGCTGTCAAAATGACTGGAATGCTGTCAAGAGGATCAAAGTTATTGAAAGACTTTAATGCCGAGTGGATGAAGTGAAGGAGCCGGCGGTGGCTGACAGTGGCAGCAATGCACGTTCCACACGTCACTGAGTTGAAGGTAAGGTGTAAAGTGATCACTGCCCTACTTTTTGTCAAAATGGCCTATCATCGGGCAATACACTTTAGAGGGACAATTTTAAATGGCTACTGACCGTTCTGCTTCTCTTAAATAGGGCTGGATGATCGTTACCGGTGGGCTGGCCCGTCCGAGGGTGTTGTCGTCCTCGTAGTGGGGGTGTGTAGGCGTTCCCGTACTTGATTGTGACCAAAGCTTGCAGAAAATTAAAGATGTCTGCCGTGCTGAGTCACTGGTCCGGCGTCTGGCGTGGCTGTAGCTGGGCTTTTCCTGAGAGCTGTTGTGGTCAGTTGTGGCCTCTTCGCTGGTCGAATGTACACTGCCAAGCGTTAGTCTTACGTTGGGCTGACCACAACACCTGCCAACGTTTGTTTACAGCGCCTCTCCCTTGCTGGCAAGAGTAACCGCCCCTTGGTGCCTAACTTCCGGCGTCTGCTAACTGTCTTTCACAACACTCCCCCCATCTTTATGATGACAGGCCCTTTCTTGGGGAGAGACTAGCAGACGTCCGGGTGGTCCTCTTCTGTAGGTCCAGGAGGGCGCAGCTGGCTAGACTCACTGGGAGAAGAGCCGGAGGGTGTTGGTGGTAGACTCCTCCAACAGCTCCTCTGGTGTGGTGTCGAGATGAGCGGCCACACTTTCAGCCACTACGTAGAGCTGGCTTGGCACTAACCACTGTTCCCCTGGCCCTAGAGGGAAATAGGGTGTTCTGTGCCCAGAGATAACATGCTAATGTCGGCCGACTGCGACTGTTCGATACATGCGCCCATGACCCAGGTCGGGAGACCTTGGGGTAGGGCACGTCGGCGTCCGTGTTTGGGGGCAGCTAGTCGCCGCTAACTCCTCAGGGAGCCCAGAGGGCTCTTGCCTTGCCCTCATTTTCTGACTTTGTGCCTTCGCCCGCCTACGTTTGTCTACCTTCATGGTATGGGGGGAGGGGGCACGAACGTCAGAGCTCTGGTCCCCGGACGTGATGGAAGGTGTGAGCGGAGGTTTCGGGGATAGCGGCGGGTCAGCAACCGGTGGTGAGGGTACGACAGGAGGTTCGCAAACGGTTTCTGGGAGCCGGGGATCTGGCTGCGCAGTCCCAGATCCCGACGGCTGTTGGGCCTCGTCTCCTGAAGAGTTGGAGGGCATCAAAACAATTGACTGGTGTTTCGACATCAACCTCCATTAAACTCTCCAGGAGATCCCCAGAACCTTCTGCTGCCTCTGTTTTCTCCCCAGCACCAGGTGCCAACCACAGCTGCGTATCCAGCCAAATATCACGCCGTGCTTTGTCTGGGTCATACGGCTGGGCCGGCTTCCTGAAGTGTAGGGCGGGCAAAGGGGCAATATGCTGTTCAATCCAACCTCGGGAATGAAGTTGAATGTCATGCATAGCCCTTGCCGCAGCGTCCAGCCACTTCCTAGGTTCAGCAGACCCAGACGAGCTTCGTGACTTCACCTCGCTCACCTTCTGCGAGAGTGCCTCCAGTCTCTCCTCGTTCCTCTGTAACCCGTGGACATTCGGGGGAGCTACAGGGCTGGCACGACGACACGCCTTCTGGCGGGTGACTGGTGTCGGCGGCCCAACCCGAATGTCCATCACGCTCCCCCTCGGGGGTAGCGAGGGCTGTCTTCATCCTCGGAGTTCTAGAGGGACACCACTGCCCTTTGCTCCGGTTCACCTTGGGGAGGGTCTGTGCCACAAACTGCACAGGAGTCCTGAAAAACCTTGGTGCCGTCCCCAGTTGCACCGCAGGACTTTCCGATGTGTTGCACGAACACACCCGGGCACCTGCAACCGACTCACTCAAAACATTGTTAGTTTTAACACATGGATTAAGTAAGGGACCCGGTCTTCTCACAAGTGCTTTATCGTGGGTTCCCGTTTGTCCAGGTTGCAGGTCCATGGCGGCACCACGACTCGCGAGTGCCGCGCGCCCCTGAGCCTTGCCAAAAGATGCCGGCGTTTTGGCATTGCTCCCGGTAGTTTGGGTCCGACCCGAAAGGGTCAAACCCCTAGGGAATTCACCCCCTTCAGGACTCCGACCACCAAGGCCAGAATCCCTCTGGGCTCCATTGAACACCCCGCAAGCTTGGCCAGAAGAGACCTCGCCCGACTGAGTCGTACCGGAGCCTGGTTGCCCGTGACCAGGCTCACTCAAGGTTGCACTCAGATTTTGGGCCCAACCTGAATGTCCATCATGCTTACCCTCAGGGGTAGCGAGGGCTGAACCCACTCGAACCCCACTCAGGTCATGTGTCCCGCTCACTCTTCGGCACCGGGAGCGCTTACCCCGGCCCTCATGAGCATGAACTAAACCTGGTGGGTCCAAGGTTTTTGGCAGATCAGACATACCACCAGATCGACAAGCTTCACCATTGGTGGTAGTCCTAGTACACTCTTCCTCACCTTTCACAGCTGTGTCTGTCATGGCAGCTACCATGACTCCGTCCGGATAAGATGTCAGACCTGTGAAAGGGAGTACCTTACTCACCTGGTTGGTGAGGTTCGAGGCTTCAACCGCTTTCTTCACGAACTCTCCCCACTGCTCACAGCTGTGTCTATCATGGCGGCTACCATGACTCCGTCTGGATTAGATGTCAGACCTGTGAGAGGGAGTTCCTTTCCCACCCGATTGGGGAGGTTCGTGGCCTCAACTGCTCATGAGCTCTCCAGCTTTGCATAAGTTCAGCGGTGGCAGAATCTCCACGCAAATTCTTCACTGCCACCACTTCTTTGGGTCGGAGAATAATTAAGGGGACCCCATGCTCTATCACCACTACTCTCCCTAGGCGGGAAAGGGCGGTGGGCACGGTACCCCTGTCTCTCCTCACGGCCAAAGTGCTCACCCCTACCCCTATCGTCCCTGCCCCATTGCTGAGGTTCGTGACTGGGGTAATATCTCTCTTTTTGGTCGGAAGAGGCCCACATGCCCCTGTCGCCGCTGCCCCATGACTGGGACTCGCGACCGGGGGGGGGCCTCTCGCTTCGACCCTCATTAAATGACTTCACCACCTCATCGCTCTCCCAGCCCGCCTGGTACTGGGGCTGGCTCTGAGGTGTGCGCCCACCATAATCATCCAGCCACTGGGTAACCTCCTCTAACCTTTGCTGGAGGTTCCCTAAGTCTTCCAAAGCGGCGCCCTCCCTTCCCAAAGTGGGATGGTGTCCGCTACTGGAAAATAACCGGCTGCTGTGAATAGACTCATCCCTAAAGTCAGGAGTGGATCCATAGGGGCTTGGACGGACGCACTTTTCCCTAGTATCAACTGGGGTCAGTGGCCCCTTGCTATCAGAGACTGTCACAGGCACCGAAGGGGGCTCATCCACGTAATCCCATTGGGATCGGCGTGGCGGGAGTGGGCTGTAGCCCTCCTCCCCTGAGCCTTCACCAATCAGTTCAGTCTCCTAAAATGGTGGCGCGTCAAAGTCAACGTGGGCCAGGACAGACCCATCTAATTTGCCCACCATTGCTTCAAGCATGCCAGGGCTAATCCATCCAAACTTGGATCTCATCCTCACTAACTCTTGTGCCCTTTTTATGCCCACCCCAGGAAGGACCTCCATGAGTTCCAATGGGGAGGCTTGATTGATAGCCTACGGTCTGTGACTAGTAGCCATTTTTCCTACAGGGTATGAATTTTTTCCTTTAAACTTGTTTGGGGTTTTACACAGACTTGTACTGGATCTGGAGAACAGTTACAAAAGCACTGTGCAGAAATATGAATACCAGTTCACACAAAAGAACTGCCCCAAAAATAAAAATAATGATTCAGGAGCTTGAGTCAAAATTCTAAGTTCCGTTTTCAGGATAAGTTAAATCAAAAACACAAACAAATATCAATATAAAAATAATGTCCCTGGAAAACTTCACTGGGGGTTCGAAAAACAACGATAGTGGAGTGTATCCCACTTCTGACACCAATAAAGTGATCACTGCCCTACTTTTTGTCAAAATGGCCTATCATCGGGCAATACACTTTAGAGGGACAATTTTAAATGGCTACTGACCGTTTTGCTTCTCTTAAATAGGGCTGGATGATCGTTACCGGTGGGCTGGCCCGTCCGAGGGTGTTGTCGTCCTCGTAGTGGGGGTGTGTAGGCGTTCCCGTACTTGATTGTGACCAAAGCTTGCAGAAAATTAAAGATGTCTGCCGTGCTGAGTCACTGGTCCGGCGTCTGGCGTGGCTGTAGCTGGGCTTTTCCTGAGAGCTGTTGTGGTCAGTTGTGGCCTCTTCGCTGGTCGAATGTACACTGCCAAGCGTTGGTCTTACGTTGGGCTGACCACAACACCTGCCAACGTTTGTTTACAGCGCCTCTCCCTTGCTGGCAAGAGTAACCGCCCCTTGGTGCCTAACTTCCGGCGTCTGCTAACTGTCTTTCACAACACAGGTGTGTTGTGTGCAAGGTGTGTTTTTTCTCTGCCGTCTGTAACGCTGTGTATGTTTTGCAGTGAGAACTGACTTGTGTTTGTTGTGGTTCATTTTGTGCTGGTCTTCTATCCTCCTTTGTCTTCGTTTCTCTGTTTGTCTCAGTGTCTCTGCCACTGTTTTTGCCCTTCTCAGTCTTTGTCCGGCAGTCCACATCAACTGAGTGAGTGAGTGTCTGTCCTTGCCTGCCCATCTCTTTCCTTCTTTCACACACACACTGACACCCCCCCCCCCCCCCACACACACACACAATCGCGCGCGCACACACACACACACGCACGCATACACACACAAACACATACATACACACACAACACACACACACACACACACACACAAACACACACACACAAACACACATACAAACACACATTTTGTTTTATGGAGGGGGGGGGGAAGAGTGAAGGTAGTACATGTGGAAAAAGTAGGCAGGGAACTAACTAACTGACGAAAGGAAGAAAAAGAGGGAGAGACACTGATGAAAATGACACGGAGACAGGCCACAAAGGAGGATATGCCGAGAGAAGCCGGTGAGGGTCCGGGGTGGGGAGACGGGGGGAAGGGGGGGGGGACGCAGTGGAGCGGTCCCCGGGATGGAATAGCAAGGGGGGTCAGGGGGAGGGGTGCGGGGGGATGCGCGGCAAGCAACGGGTGGTGAGGGTACGACAGGAGGTTCGCAAACGGTTTCTGGGAGCCGGGGATCTGGCTGCGCAGTCCCAGATCCCGACGGCTGTTGGGCCTCGTCTCCTGAAGAGTTGGAGGGCATCAAAACAATTGACTGGTGTTTCGACATCAACCTCCATTAAACTCTCCAGGAGATCCCCAGAACCTTCTGCTGCCTCTGTTTTCTCCCCAGCACCAGGTGCCAACCACAGCTGCGTATCCAGCCAAATATCACGCCGTGCTTTGTCTGGGTCATACGGCTGGGCCGGCTTCCTGAAGTGTAGGGCGGGCAAAGGGGCAATATGCTGTTCAATCCAACCTCGGGAATGAAGTTGAATGTCATGCATAGCCCTTGCCGCAGCGTCCAGCCACTTCCTAGGTTCAGCAGACCCAGACGAGCTTCGTGACTTCACCTCGCTCACCTTCTGCGAGAGTGCCTCCAGTCTCTCCTCGTTCCTCTGTAACCCGTGGACATTCGGGGGAGCTACAGGGCTGGCATGACGACACGCCTTCTGGCGGGTGACTGGTGTCGGCGGCCCAACCCGAATGTCCATCACGCTCCCCCTCGGGGGTAGCGAGGGCTGTCTTCATCCTCGGAGTTCTAGAGGGACACCACTGCCCTTTGCTCCGGTTCACCTTGGGGAGGGTCTGTGCCACAAACTGCACAGGAGTCCTGAAAAACCTTGGTGCCGTCCCCAGTTGCACCGCAGGACTTTCCGATGTGTTGCACGAACACACCCGGGCACCTGCTACCGACTCACTCAAAACATTGTTAGTTTTAACACATGGATTAAGTAAGGGACCCGGTCTTCTCACAAGCGCTTTATCGTGGGTTCCCGTTTGTCCAGGTTGCAGGTCCATGGCGGCACCACGACTCGCGAGTGCCGCGCGCCCCTGAGCCTTGCCAAAAGATGCCGGCGTTTTGGCATTGCTCCCGGTAGTTTGGGTCCGACCCGAAAGGGTCAAACCCCTAGGGAATTCACCCCCTTCAGGACTCCGACCACCAAGGCCAGAATCCCTCTGGGCTCCATTGAACACCCCGCAAGCTTGGCCAGAAGAGACCTCGCCCGACTGAGTCGTACCGGAGCCTGGTTGCCCGTGACCAGGCTCACTCAAGGTTGCACTCAGATTTTGGGCCCAACCTGAATGTCCATCATGCTTACCCTCAGGGGTAGCGAGGGCTGAACCCACTCGAACCCCACTCAGGTCATGTGTCCCGCTCACTCTTCGGCACCGGGAGCGCTTACCCCGGCCCTCATGAGCATGAACTAAACCTGGTGGGTCCAAGGTTTTTGGCAGATCAGACATACCACCAGATCGACAAGCTTCACCATTGGTGGTAGTCCTAGTACACTCTTCCTCACCTTTCACAGCTGTGTCTGTCATGGCAGCTACCATGACTCCGTCCGGATAAGATGTCAGACCTGTGAAAGGGAGTACCTTACTCACCTGGTTGGTGAGGTTCGAGGCTTCAACCGCTTTCTTCACGAACTCTCCCCACTGCTCACAGCTGTGTCTATCATGGCGGCTACCATGACTCCGTCCGGATTAGATGTCAGACCTGTGAGAGGGAGTTCCTTTCCCACCCGATTGGGGAGGTTCGTGGCCTCAACTGCTCATGAGCTCTCCAGCTTTGCATAAGTTCAGCGGTGGCAGAATCTCCACGCAAATTCTTCACTGCCACCACTTCTTTGGGTCGGAGAATAATTAAGGGGACCCCATGCTCTATCACCACTACTCTCCCTAGGCGGGAAAGGGCGGTGGGCACGGTACCCCTGTCTCTCCTCACGGCCAAAGTGCTCACCCCTACCCCTATCGTCCCTGCCCCATTGCTGAGGTTCGTGACTGGGGTAATATCTCTCTTTTTGGTCGGAAGAGGCCCACCTGCCCCTGTCGCCGCTGCCCCATGACTGGGACTCGCGACCGGGGGGGGCCTCTCGCTTCGACCCTCATTAAATGACTTCACCACCTCATCGCTCTCCCAGCCCGCCTGGTACTGGGGCTGGCTCTGAGGTGTGCGCCCACCATAATCATCCAGCCACTGGGTAACCTCCTCTAACCTTTGCTGGAGGTTCCCTAAGTCTTCCAAAGCGGCGCCCTCCCTTCCCAAAGTGGGATGGTGTCCGCTACTGGAAAATAACCGGCTGCTGTGAATAGACTCATCCCTAAAGTCAGGAGTGGATCCATAGGGGCTTGGACGGACGCACTTTTCCCTAGTATCAACTGGGGTCAGTGGCCCCTTGCTATCAGAGACTGTCACAGGCACCGAAGGGGGCTCATCCACGTAATCCCATTGGGATCGGCGTGGCGGGAGTGGGCTGTAGCCCTCCTCCCCTGAGCCTTCACCAATCAGTTCAGTCTCCTAAAATGGTGGCGCGTCAAAGTCAACGTGGGCCAGGACAGACCCATCTAATTTGCCCACCATTGCTTCAAGCATGCCAGGGCTAATCCATCCAAACTTGGATCTCATCCTCACTAACTCTTGTGCCCTTTTTATGCCCACCCCAGGAAGGACCTCCATGAGTTCCAATGGGGAGGCTTGATTGATAGCCTACGGTCTGTGACTAGTAGCCATTTTTCCTACAGGGTATGAATTTTTTCCTTTAAACTTGTTTGGGGTTTTACACAGACTTGTACTGGATCTGGAGAACAGTTACAAAAGCACTGTGCAGAAATATGAATACCAGTTCACACAAAAGAACTGCCCCAAAAATAAAAATAATGATTCAGGAGCTTGAGTCAAAATTCTAAGTTCCGTTTTCAGGATAAGTTAAATCAAAAACACAAACAAATATCAATATAAAAATAATGTCCCTGGAAAACTTCACTGGGGGTTCGAAAAACAACGATAGTGGAGTGTATCCCACTTCTGACACCAATAAAGTGATCACTGCCCTACTTTTTGTCAAAATGGCCTATCATCGGGCAATACACTTTAGAGGGACAATTTTAATGGCTACTGACCGTTTTGCTTCTCTTAAATAGGGCTGGATGATCGTTACCGGTGGGCTGGCCCGTCCGAGGGTGTTGTCGTCCTCGTAGTGGGGGTGTGTAGGCGTTCCCGTACTTGATTGTGACCAAAGCTTGCAGAAAATTAAAGATGTCTGCCGTGCTGAGTCACTGGTCCGGCGTCTGGCGTGGCTGTAGCTGGGCTTTTCCTGAGAGCTGTTGTGGTCAGTTGTGGCCTCTTCGCTGGTCGAATGTACACTGCCAAGCGTTAGTCTTACGTTGGGCTGACCACAACACCTGCCAACGTTTGTTTACAGCGCCTCTCCCTTGCTGGCAAGAGTAACCGCCCCTTGGTGCCTAACTTCCGGCGTCTGCTAACTGTCTTTCACAACAGGTGTGTTGTGTGCAAGGTGTGTTTTTTCTCTGCCGTCTGTAACGCTGTGTATGTTTTGCAGTGAGAACTGACTTGTGTTTGTTGTGGTTCATTTTGTGCTGGTCTTCTATCCTCCTTTGTCTTCGTTTCTCTGTTTGTCTCAGTGTCTCTGCCACTGTTTTTGCCCTTCTCAGTCTTTGTCCGGCAGTCCACATCAACTGAGTTAGTGAGTGTCTGTCCTTGCCTGCCCATCTCTTTCCTTCTTTCACACACACACTGACACCCCCCCCCCCCCACACACACACACACACAATCGCGCGCGCACACACACACACACGCACGCATACACACACAAACACATACATACACACACAAACACACACACACACACACACACAAACACACACACACAAACACACATACAAACACACATTTTGTTTTATGGAGGGGGGGAGGAAGAGTGAAGGTAGTACATGTGGAAAAAGTAGGCAGGGAACTAACTAACTGACGAAAGGAAGAAAAAGAGGGAGAGACACTGATGAAAATGACACGGAGACAGGCCACAAAAGAGGATATGCCGAGAGAAGCCGGTGAGGGTCCGGGGTGGGGAGACGGGGGGAAGGGGGGTGGGGGTGGGCAGTGGAGGGGCGGGATGGAAAGCAAAGGGGGGTCAGGGGGGAGTGGGGGCAGGGGTGGGGATTGTACGAACTGAAGACACAGCTGCAGAGACCGATG
>NC_134900.1:5523470-5525970 GCF_041734735.1 Babylonia areolata | reverse complement strand
TAGAATGTATGCACACTCGATCCATAAGGATTTAATCAGCACACGCTCGTGTATGTGTGTGTGTGTGTGTTTTAAAAGCGAGTGAACTCAGAAAGTTTGATGTACATCAGCCTTGGGCAACAATACAATGGGAAGGGGTGGGTCGGTGGGGGTTCAAAGCGAGAGAGGGAGATAGGGAGAGAGAGAGAGATAGGGAGAGAGAGAGAGATAGGGAGAGAGAGGGAGATAGGAGGAGAGAGAGATAGGGGGAGAGAGAGAGAGATAGGGAGAGAGAGGGAGATAGGGGGAGAGAGAGATAGGGATAGGGAGAGAGAGGGAGATAGGGAGAGAGAGATAGGGTGAGAGGGAGATAGGGAGAGAGATAGGGGGAGAGAGAGAGAGAGAGAGATAGGGAGAGAGAGGGAGATAGGTGGAGAGAGAGATAGGGGGAGAGTGGGAGAGAGAGAGATAGGGAGAGAGAGATAGGAAGAAGGTAAGGGTGAGGTATGGATGGTCAGTTTAGGATTCATTCTGGGTTCACGCTCTATCTGACTCAAGGGCACGCAATGTTTTATATAAAAAAAAATGATCCATTCTATTATGAAGAGGTCGTTCTAAAAGGCGCCTATATAGTTCTAAGTGCACTGCGAGTACGCTGTGTAAATTAATGTCGGAAAAAAAAAATCGGATATAAAAGAATTATTGGTGAGAAACCTTTTTCTTATAAAAAAAAACAAAAAACAAACAAAAACAACCAACTTTCATACCAACATTTGGTCATGTTGATGTTATCCAAAATATTCATTTCAGATGGAGATTTTTTTTAAAGAAATGCTAGGTACATTGAAAATTTTGTAAACTGATTAATACTTTTTGATATTCAAAAGAACATGTTGAGTTAGCTTGTGATCTGTTCACTATCTACACTAAGTAGAACACTAGCCGCCGTGGCGAAGTGGTTAGACTGGGAGTACGCCGCGCGTTCGAATTCCAGTAAGAGGGGATTTTTTCCCGGCCCATGGTCGCCGGGGTCCAACCCAGTGATGTTTGTCCTTCGGATTTGAAAATGACCATGGCTTCCAAAAGAGTGGAGTGATGGCCAAGAGGTACCGCGTCCGCATAGGAAGCGAGAGAATCTGAGCGCGCTGGTTCGAATCGAATCACGGCTCAGCTGCCGATATTTTCTACCCCTCCACTAGGAGTGGTGGTCTGGACGCTAGTCATTCGAATAAGGCGTTAAACCGAGGTCCCGTGTGCAGCATGCAGTTAGCGCACGTAAAAGAACCCACGGCAACAAAAGGATTGTTCCTGGCAAAATTCTGTAGAAAAATCCACTTCAGTAGGAAAAACAAATAAAACTGCACGCAGGAGGGAAAAAAAAGGGTGGCGCTGTAGTGTAGCGACGCGCTCTCACTGGGGAGAGCATCCCGAATTTCACACAGAGAAATCTGTTGTGATAAAAAAGAAATAGAAATATAAATACAACAAATAAATACAAAATGAGATGCAAGGTGGGTGGCTGTGGGTCCGGAGGTGACTGATGAGGCTCAAGTGGGAAGACTGGGACCACACAGTCGAGGGTCGTCCACTTCACGGATGCTTTTTTTGGGGGGTGTTGGTCACGTTTCTTTGAAAAGCAGTTGATTGATTGATCACTTTCTTGACCAAATCATCGCGTTTTGAAACGAGTTATGGAGAAGGGGCGTAGCAATTTCGTTTTTGGCCTCAAAACAATCATAGAGAGATTCTAGCTTGCTTCCCATGTGTTTCTCTTGTCTCGCTTTGTCCGTCCCGCTCTGTCTCTCCGTCTCTCTGCCTCTGTCTCTTTCCCTGTCTCTGTCTCTGTCTGGCTGTCTGTCTCTGTCTGTCTGTCTGTCTCTCTCTCTCTCTCTCTCTCTCTCTCTCTCTCTCTCTCAGTGTTCAGTGTTCACTCACACCCAAACAATCCCAAACATTCGCACTCACGCATGTACACACACACACATACATCCATCCCACACCCACACACATAGATAGACAGACAGACAGATAGATATAGAGGTAGAGAGACAGACAGACACACAGACAGATAGAGAGATAGTTGAAATGTCCTGTTTGAATTTTAAAATCAAATGGCCTGTTCATTCTGCGAGAACTCTAACGAACAGCGTTTCCTTTCGATCTTCGAACATTTCGAACTGAATAATGATAATAATAATAATAATAATGGTATTTATATAGCGCTGAATCATGTGCAGGGACAAATCAAAGCGCTTTCGCACCAGTCGTTCACACGCATGCATAACTCTAAAACTGAAGAAACTGAAGACAAGGAAGGGCAGGCAAGGTAGGCTATTTTGGGAAGTGGTGGGTTTTAAGGCCAGAGCAGTGCGTGGAGACTTGACGAAGCGAAAGAGGAAGTTCATTCCAATCGCAAGGTCCAGAGACCGAGAAAGAACGGCGGCCAACAGTCGAGAGTTTGAATCTGGGTATACGTAAACAGAGTGGATCCGAAGCCGATCGTTGTGAGCGAGATGGAGTG
>NC_134900.1:5513470-5518470 GCF_041734735.1 Babylonia areolata | reverse complement strand
TTCTAATCGCTCGGCTGTCACTCCTGAGAGGTCATCAGCTTATGACGTGACTGTGACCCGCCATCGATTGGTGCTTTAGGAGACACAAATGGCCTTACAAATTCTGGTGCAGCTTTTAAAGAGCCAGCAGTTAAAATGTTATCGGGGGCAGCAGTTAAAAAAAAAAACTATGAGTAGTCATTACTTCGTGTGTGTGAGTGTATGTGTGTGCGTGCGTGCAAGCGTGTGTGTGTGTGTGTGTGTGTGTGTGTGTGTGTGTGTGTATGTATGTGCGCGCGCGTGTGTGTGTGTGTGTGTGTGTGTGTCCGCGCACACTTTAAACACTGTGCAAACATTGGGAAAAGTGTTGTCGAGATGCGTCCCCCACCGTTTTTGAATATCACGAAGAAGATTGTAGATTTACCGACCCATTAGTTCGGGCCTTTTAGGATCGAATGACTGGCTGCTGACGGTATGAAGGCAGGAGAGTTGCTGGGTGACGTGAGTTAAGGGGGAATAATCGTTTTCGTGTTTATCGTTCTGTTCCTTGCATGCGGTTCTTCAAAGAAAAGAAAACAAAAAATTGCTGATGCGCGAAATGTGTTCCACTAAGGGTAGGTGTGATTGATTTAAATTTTTTTTTTTTTTTTTTTTTGAATAATGGAGGCATTTTGTTCGGGGGGGGGGGGCGAGGAAAATTGCTCTTTGGCCTAAGTCAGGCGGGAAGTCTTTTATTTTTTTAGATTTATATATTATTATGTTCCTTGCAATTCTTCAAAGAAAGAAATTGCTTATGCGAAAAATGTGTTGCACTGCCGGTCGAGAGGTGAGGGTCACTTTTATATCATTTCTGTCCAGGGGCTTTTTTTATTTTTATGGAGGTAGTTTTGGGAGAATGACTTCAGAGAAGATGTAGAATTTCTGTGGGTGCGGTTGTACTGATGTGTGTGTGTGTGGGGGGGGAGGGGCTGTAGGGGGGGGGGGATGATGAGCCGTGTGATACGTGGATGAAGATTGGGCAGAGAGGGAGGGAGGGGTGAGGGGGGGGGTATAGTTCAGGATTAGGAAATAGCGGTATGCAATAGAGATTACAAAGGGTGTTGATCTGATCAAAGATAATGGCTTTTGAGTAAAGGGTACGCTCTTGTTTCCCATAACACACACGAACGCTGACATGGATGATGGGAACTTTAACTGAGAGCGCATTTTGAACTTCAGTCTGTGTGCCTTTACACGCTTCAAGGGTGTTCAGGGACTGGCTAGCAGGTCTGTACATCTGTTGACCTGGGAGATACTGCTTCTTCTTTTTCTTCTTCTTCTTCTCCTCCTCCTCCTCCTCCCTCTTCTTCTTCTTCCCCTTCTTCTCCTCCTCCTCCTCCTTCTTCTTCTTCTTCTTCTCCTTCTTTTTCTTCTTCTCCTTCTCCTTCTCCTTCTTCTTCTCCTCCTCCTTCTCCTCCTTATTCTCCTTCTTCTCTTCTTCTTCTTCTTTTCTTTCTTCGTCTCCTTCTTCCCCTTCTCCTTCTCCTCCTCCTTCTTCTTCTCCTCCTCCTCCTTCTTCTCCTTCTCCTCCTTCTTCTTCTTCTTCTCCTTCTCCTCCTTCTTCTCCTCCTCCTCCTTCTTCCCCTCCTTCTCCTCCTTCCCCTCCTTCTTCTCCTCCTTCTTCTTCTTATTCCCCTTCTACTTCTTCTCCTTCTTTTCTTCTTCTCCTTCTTCTCCTCCTTCTCTTTCTTCTCCTTCTCCTCCTCCTTCTTCTTCTCCTCTTTCTTCTTCTCCTCCTTCTCCTTCTTATCCTTCTTCTTCTTCTATATTCCCCCCACAGTGATAGGATGAGAGCACTGGCTCTGTGGTGGTCTTGATATTGTGTCTTAATGTGTGCAGGACGATGCGTGAGTAGTAGTAGTAGTAGTAGTAGTAGTCTTCTGTTTAACTCTCTCCATACGAACGGTGAAAGAGACGACGTTGACAGCGTTTCACCCCAATTACCATCATCAAAGTATTGCAAGCGGAAGGCTCTTATACTGAAGACGGTGAATGCTGACAAAGAATACCACAATTCTGACGACGGAAGCTAAAGGTTGGGTCATTCAGAAACCCACTGGACATCCGAGGGGTCTGTGTAGAGGAGAAGAGAGGACTGGCCGTACTGAGTGAGTTAGCGTCTTCCACTTTAAGTGATATTAGACGGGCGTTCAGTCGTGTGTGTGTGTGTGTGTGTGTGTGTGTGTGTGTGTGTAGGGGGGTGGGGGTCGGGGGAGGAAGTGGGGGAGAGGAGAGACGGAGAGAGAAAAGGCTTGTGCAGCGCGAGCCGCCATAGACAGTCCATGTGAGTGCCAAGTATCTTGTACTTGAAGCCAGTAACACGAAGGCCCGCATCTCTTGGCCTGGTTTCTTGCAGGCAGAACTGGTCAAAGCACTGGCAGAAGAAGCGATGCCCAAGTTCCTGGGTTTCTTCCAGACTTTGCTGCAGGACAACAAGAACTCTGACTTCTTCGTCGGTACCACTGTGAGTTGGGTCATTTCCTTCTTCTTTTTCTTTTCTTCTTTTTTTTTTTTTACCGGTGGTTGGTTATCTGTCTGCCAGACATTTTCTGGTTGTGTATTTGGTACTTTATTTTGTTGACCATGAGCAGTTTATTCGTGAATTGTGAAAAAGTAAGCAAGGTTGGTTTTTCTTTATTAAAAAAAAGTATTATTGTATATATATATATATATCTTCTTCTTTTGTGCGTCTTTATGTGTGTCTGTCTCGCTCTTTGTCCCTCACTGTCACTCTCTGCCTCCCTCTCTGTCTCTTGTCTCTCTCTCTTTCTCTCTCTCTCCTATTTTGTCACCCACATGAAGGCACTTTTTGGGGCGTGAATGTTCAGTGCGCATAGCAATACGATTGTAGAATTTTAGTTCAGATGTGTCGAGTCATGTCAAGATTTTATTACATGGTGGGAAATTGAATGGGTGTGTGTGTGTGTGTGTGTGTGTGTGTGTGTGTGTGTGTGCAATAAGCGCGCGTGTAATGGATGGATGTGGTGGGTGAGCGTTCACGAATTACATTTGACAGCCGTAAAAAAAACAACAACAACAACCTATGGGGACATATAATCACCCACTTCTGCGTTGTTGTTTTACACCGTCCACACACAGGTATCGCTGGCGGACCTGTTCTTGTACAGCGTGCTGGACTTCCTGATCGCCCAGAAGGAGGACGCTGCCGCCGCCTTCCCCGCGGAGGTGAAGAAGCTGCGCAGCGCTGTGGAGGCACACCCCTTCCTCAAGGTCTACCTGGCCAAGAGGCCTGCCACCACCGTGTAATCGGGGCTGAGCGCTGAATGCTTGACATTGCTTTGTTGAGGTGTTGAGCGCTGAATGCTTGACATTGCTTTGTTGAGGTGTTGAGCGCTGAATGCTTGACATTGCTTTGTTGAGGTGTTGAGCGTTGAATGCTTGACATTGCTTTGTTGAGGTGTTGAGCGCTGAATGCTTGACATTGCTTTGATGAGGTGTTGAGCGCTGAATGCTTGACATTGCTTTGTTGAGGTGCTGAGCGCGGACTGCTTGACATTGCTTTGTTGAGGTGTTGAGCGTTGAATGCTTGACATTGCTTTGTTGAGGTGTTGAATGGTTCACATGTTTTGTTGAGCTTTTTTTCCCCCTTTCTTGGTGTTGTTGAGTGGGTTATGGCAAGACTGGTTTGGAAGCGATCTTCTGAAATAAAAAAAACAAATTTGATGAACATCATGTCTTTCTTACGTTTCAAATAATATGTGAGGTTTGTGAAGGATGATTGAGTGAACGCATTTAGTGCTGTTGTAAAGCGCATAGAATTTCAAGAGTATGCGCTCTAGCAAGACGTTTTAATAAATGAATTTTTTTTAAATGGTGTTTTTTCTCTTTGTTTCTGCAATATTGTGTTATTATTTTAGTCATTTACAGCTTAGCTTTTTGTGTGAAGGACAATGACTCTCAAGCTAGGAGGCAGTGGCTTTGGCTCTAAGTGCTGCAGCCTTGGGGGCAGGGGGGTTGGGGGGGGGGGGGGGCTAGTTGGCCTTTTGGGACCATCCCCAACGCCGACTGTCCTAAAACCCTCATGGCCGAGAGAGTGGGGGATGTTACTTGGGCAAGATGAGACACTCTCCACTGTAATCAAAGTTCTAGCCCCGATAGTCGGGACAGCAGTTGCCTCCTCTGCTGTTCTGGTGGTCATATCGGGACACGATTGACTGTCATGCATTTAAACAGAGACAGGACCAAAGGAAGGAAGGAAGAAAGTGTCGTTCGTCCGTCGGGATCGACGAGGACCATCTAGTCATCCTGGGGGTGGGTGGGGGTGGGTTGGGCTCTGTGGGTGCGCAGATGACTGGTCAGGCCAATCCGCGCCCGGAAGGTTCTGACGCAGTGTGGACAGGGGATGGTGGCGGCTGTCGGGGACTTGCTGGCACTGCTTTTCCTGGCCTGTCTGCGTTGCTCTGCTGCAGCGATTCTGTTGACCTGACAGAAAGAAAGCACAGACTGAAGGAAGGAATGCAGAGGAACACTTGGCCGGAAAACAAGCACAAAGTGAAACTGAATAGTTTGTTTTTTTTCAAACATTTTTATTCAATTTTTACATTGTTAAACACACACACAGAGAAGCAAAAAGAAGTACTACTACCACTACTACTACTACTACTAATAGTAATAATAACACAGCCACAAGAACATGCTGGCAAAGATCAATGAATCAAGATCAAATATAAGGTCGCCGGGCGCAGTCTAAGGAGTCTGATAAATTGTAGGTTGTCAACCTCACAATAAATGACACATATGTGGCCATACTTTAAATTGCATAGTAAGATACAAAATATAGTAATACCAATATCAGAACTGCATGACACAATATATATTCTTATTTCAATTTGTATTAAAAAACAAGGATTTATATGGAGACCATTTGCTGATAAAGTCATTATAAAGAAAGTTTTTCCTGGCTATATATTCTTCAACTGTATATCTGTATTCCAATTTTTTTTATGAAACCTTGCAGAACA
>NC_134900.1:5503470-5508470 GCF_041734735.1 Babylonia areolata | reverse complement strand
ACACATATATATATATATATATATATATAGAGAGAGAGAGAGAGAGAGAGAGAGAGAGATGTAGAAACCTTTTATCGAGTATTCCGTCAAATTTGCACCGAACCATAATTCTTAACAACTCCCTCAACCCTTGACACATCTTTTCACCTTACCACTCCCCGCTAAAAAAAAACCTTGACAACAGAATATACTTCAATATGCACATATTTAAAATTCATTAATATATATATTTTTTTTTTAGATAATGCAATTTAACCACCAACACGAAACATGCACCACAACAAAACGGATTTTGGCTAAGAGGGCTATCATAAAGTCGTGCAAATGTTTGCCACACAAAAACAAAACAATTTCATTCAGTGATTCAGCTTATGTAGTCTTTACAAAACCCAGTCTTGCAGAAACAAAAAACAAAAATTGAATCACGACTCTTTTTCTTCTTTTTTTTTAACAGTATTTCCACTTATCCCCCTTCTTTTTGTTTTCGTACATCAGATTGTCAAGGCCTGTTGAAGATCTGTCCAAGATGAACCTCAGATACATGCACAACATTTTAAAGAGGTTCTTTAGGGAGGGAACCTGTGTTGGTGTGAAAGTTCAGTTAAACCAGAAGCATGTGTCTACTGAAAAGGGGTATATTTTATCATCCTGGAAGGTCTTTGAATGCCCAGCTGAACGTGGGTAGGAATCCAAAATAATGAATCATTGGAATCCGGAATCCAAATAATTGTGTAGATTTATTTTAAACATGTGAAAACAAAACACAGGGTCTCTCCTAAAAGGAAAGTTTCTTTCAAAACTCAGATTCACACGCGCAGCATGGATGGTGTAGACGGAAAGATTCTTTCCAACAAGAACCTCAGCGCACGCGCAACACTTTTTAACCCCTTGGCTGTACAGACTTGTTGATGTGAAACCAGCTTGACATGAATTTGAAGTGGAAGAACTGCTTCTTGTGTAAGAAACAATAAAGAGTTGCTGTTAGTTAATCACTTTGCTCTTCTAACCTCATTGTTCTTTCATGTACATCTTGTGTACTTTACAGTGATGAAATTGATTTTGCTGCACAAAAGGAATGCGATTTCGAGAGGAAGGAGTAATAATAATAATAATAATAATGGTATTTATATAGCGCTGAATCTTGTGCAGAGACAAATCAAAGCGCTTTCGCACCAGTCATTCACACGCATGCATAACTCTAAAACTGTAGAAACTAAAGACGAGGAAGGGCAGGCAAGGGAGGCTATTTTGGGAAGAGGTGGGTTTTAAGGCCAGACTTGAAAGAGCTGAGTGTGGAGACTTGACGAAGCGAAAGAGGAAGTTCATTCCAATCGCAAGGTCCAGAGACAGAGAAAGAACGGCGGTCAACAGTCGAGTAGAAGTCCCTAATAAAGAAAGTGTGACTGTCATGCTGACGTGCAGTCATAATCACACCTCAGGAAACAAACCTTGTGTGACTGTCATGCTGATGTGCAGTCACAATCACACCTCAGGAAACAAACCTTGTGTGACTGTCATGCTGATGTGCAGTCACAATCACACCTCAGGAAACAAACCTTGTGTGACTGTCATGCTGATGTGCAGTCACAATCACACCTCAGGAAACAAACCTTGTGTGACTGTCATGCTGATGTGCAGTCACAATCACACCTCAGGAAACAAACCTTGTGTGACTGTCATGCTGATGTGCAGTCACAATCACACCTCAGGAAACAAACCTTGTGTGACTGTCATGCTGACGTGCAGTCACAATCACACCTCAGGAAACAAACCTTCACTGATGTCATCCTGACCTGTAGTCACAATCACACCTCAGGAAACAAACCTTCACTGATGTCATCCTGACGTGTAGTCACAATCACACCTCAGGAAACAAACCTTCACTGATGACGTGTAGCCACAATCACACCTCAGGAAACAAACCTTCACTGATGGCGTGTAGTCACAATCACACCTCAGGAAACAAACCTTCACTGATGACGTGTAGTCACAATCACACCTCAGGAAACAAACCTTCACTGATGACGTGTAGCCACAACCACACCTCAGGAAACAAACCTTCACTGATGACGTGTAGTCACAATCACACCTCAGGAAACAAACCTTCACTGATGACGTGTAGCCACAATCACCCCTCAGGAAACAAACCTTCACTGATGACGTGTAGCCACAACCACACCTCAGGAAACAAACCTTCACTGATGACGTGTAGCCACAACCACACCTCGGGAAACAAACCTTCACTGATGACGTGTAGCCACAATCACACCTCAGGAAACAAACCTTCACTGATGACGTGTAGCCACAACCACACCTCAGGAAACAAACCTTCACTGATGACGTGTAGTCACAACCACACCTCAGGTAACAAACCTTCACTGATGACGTGTAGCATACAATCACACCTCAGGAAACAAACCTTCACTGATGACGTGTAGCCACAACCACACCTCAGGAAACAAACCTTCACTGATGACGTGTAGCCACAACCACACCTCAGGAAACAAACCTTCACTGATGACGTGTAGCCACAACCACACCTCAGGAAACAAACCTTCACTGATGACGTGTAGTCACAATCACACCTCAGGAAACAAACCTTCACTGATGACGTGTAGCCACAACCACACCTCAGGAAACAAACCTTCACTGATGACGTGTAGCCACAACCACACCTCAGGAAACAAACCTTCACTGATGACGTGTAGCCACAACCACACCTCAGGAAACAAACCTTCACTGATGACGTGTAGCCACAATCACACCTCAGGAAACAAACCTTCACTGATGACGTGTAGTCACAACCACACCTCAGGAAACAAACCTTCACTGATGACGTGTAGCCACAATCACACCTCAGGAAACAAACCTTCACTGATGACGTGTAGCCACAACCACACCTCAGGAAACAAACCTTCACTGATGACGTGTAGTCACAATCACACCTCAGGAAACAAACCTTCACTGATGACGTGTAGTCACAACCACACCTCAGGAAACAAACCTTCACTGATGACGTGTAGCCACAACCACACCTCAGGAAACAAACCTTCACTGATGAAGACATTCGTCAGCAGCAGCCAAGGGGTTAAAATGATAGGTTTTTCAGACGAACCTCAAATGCACGCACAGCATGTAGGTCTTTTCTTTTTTCACAGGTTGGGTTTTCTTTGTTCCGCCATTCTGCTGAGTTTGTAAAGTGCCTGTGATCAGTGTTAAAGCACAGATTTATGAACCAGCCATATTGCTGCTGATATTTATATTGATAAAAAAAAAAAAAAAAAAAAACCCGCATGCTACAGTTTCGTTGAATGTGGAAGAGGAGCGGAACGAATGGAATTCAACCTTTTTTTTCCTTGTTGTACAATGTCAGGCAAATGCAAAGACTGCCTCCTTACGTCGAGTAAAGCGCACATGTTCAGGACTGGAAATAAACGTGCCGCCAAACTTGTAAAACGACTCGGTTGCAGTCTGCCCACGATTACCATGATTATCAGACTATCCCCACAAAACACCAGCCGCCTTGGCGAAGTGGTCAGTGTTGTGGACTGATGACTGGACGTGGGTTCGAGCCTCATCACAGGTTTTTGTTTGTTTGTTTGTTTTTTGTCCGGCCCATGTTACGCTCTTTGACGGGGACTCATATGGGAAGACTGGGACCACACAGTCGAGGGTCATCCATTTCACGGATGCTTCTTTCGGGGGGGTGTTGGTCAAAATTTTCTGACCGCATCTCTCAGCCTGGTTGACTTTGGGGGTATATTATGAGAGTACAGCCTTGTCAGGTGGTCCCAAGCCTAAGTGGATCCCCATAGCAGCATCGGCAGAGCCCATCACCATTCAGCATAATCGAGACACAGAAAACACTCAAATTCTGGGGCACAAAAAAACCGTCATTGTCTTAATCAGTTTCCAGAACAGCTGATATCTTATTCACGCAATACGGAGGACGGCAGTTTACGTTTGCCTGTCATGATCTAAATGTACTTTGAAAAAGGAATCGGGGCCATGTTGTGCGGACCGGAGGTGTCGCGTTGCGCGCGGACATTTTGGTAAGTAGGCTGCCAAGGTGGGAACGAAGAAGGTAAGGACGCTGGTAAGTTGGCTACTGTCATGTATTGTGTTGGGTACTTTGTTTTAAGATCCCAGGCAAGTTTTGCTTGCCTTCATATCTACCCCCAAGCAGTGAAACAGGATTTGAGTGTTGTATCCTCCGTATGGCATGATGACACGGGCGTTTTGTATCAAACAGGTTAATGAGCCGTGAAACGAATTTGGTGCCGATTTGTCTCTGTCGCATCTACATTTTCAGAGGACAAGTTAAACTTCAAACGTTGAACTGACCTCAAAACGATGGTACTGCAGTGTAGTGGTGATCGTTTTCGTGTGGATGAACTTTAACCTCATGACTGCTGAACCTTGGTGACATGGGATCAGTGTTGAACGGGTTAAAAATGCATTCAGTGTGTACTTTTTAAGTGTGGTGTGATTGATTTTTACTGAAGTAATGCAAAATCCTAAGAGGAAGAAACTAGAGTGTTGTGACTGACATCCTGAACTGTAAACTGTGTTTTCTCGGGTTGCTGCACTTGACTGACGAACGTAAATGTCAGCAGCATTCAAGGGGTTAACTCGTGGGTGGTCACTTACATGCGAGAGTGAAACTGGCCCTGGAGAAGGAAGGATTTTTGTCCCATCATGCAAACGATTAATTATAGTCGTTTTGTTAAAGTGTCTGTTTTCACATTTTGAATGTTGCCGTTTCAAACTGGCCCGTTTGGATTTTTTCTGCTGTTTTACTTGGCAGATGTAAGCCTGTTCCACAAACACTGATGCTGTATTTTTGTTGAAACAAACATTTGGTGGCTTTGTGTTGATTTATCCCATATGTGAATCTGAAGTTGACCGTAGAAAACGAGATGGGTAATAGAGATAGAGGCAATCAAAGGGGTGGGAATTGGTAGATTCATTTATACACGTTATATGCACACACACACACA
>NC_134900.1:5488470-5495970 GCF_041734735.1 Babylonia areolata | reverse complement strand
CATCTTGATCGGGAAAACCAGATAGGCCAGGTCTAAAAATAAAGGGTCGACAACTGCCACCAACTCACAATATCCTTCCTCATCTAGCTCGGCAACGCTAGCACAACTAGTTGCTGGGAGTTGAGATGCCTAGTGTAAATTAGCCTTAACCCGCCAGACTAACCACCCATCCGTGCTGCACCCGAGTCCCTGTAGCCTGCACCCGAGCGGGGCGATTCGGTGCTGACGCACTCAAAAAGGAGTTGGCATGTCCCGGGCTGGGTCAATGTACCCATAAACTGGGTACAGGGGCAGAAATTCTACTATTTCCATCACCGCTCGTTTCTTTCTCTGTCATCGAAAACCTTGGAGAAAGGATTTTCTGGGCTTGCCGATGTTTGGTGCATTCATATTCTGGGTGATATTAGAAGAAACTGAAGCAACTTGGAACACTAAACACTGTGTATTTTGTCATTTTCGATAGTAAATAGATGTTACTTTAATCTTTGACTCACTTGTGTAAACAAAGTGAGTCTGTTTTAACCCGGTGTTCGGTTGTCTGTGTGTGTGTGTGTTTGTGTGTGTGTGTGTGTGTGTCTGTGTGTCCGTGGTAAACTTTAACATTGACATTTTCTCTGCAAATACTTTGTCAGTTGATACCAAATTTGGCATAAAAATAGGAAAAAAATTTATTTCCAGTCATCTTGTTTAAAACAATATTGCACCTCTGGGATGGGCACAAAAAAAGCCAAATTATATGCAAACTGCATTTACTGTTATATTTATATTTTTTGTATTCTCTAAACTTGGCACTTTGATCTGATATTCTGACACAACAACAAGAGGAGTCATTATTATCATTTTTTGTTCAAACAGGAACTTCTTTTGCTAAGCATGGAATTTTTATTTATTTTTGCAAACGTTTTGGTGCAGATAGTAAAAAACGGGGAAATTACTCTGTAATTAATGCTAGGGGACTTAATTTATCACAAGCGAGTCTTGAAGGCCTTGCCTCTCTTGTTTATTTGTTAAAACTGTGCTTTGAATCGGTGTTAACAAAGTAATGTCCATCCGATTTTGTCCGCCGAACAAAAATCACGAAATACATGTAAAGTCACGATGATAGCAGGTGTCGGAAAACCTTAGTCATTTATAAGAGAGCTTTTAACTCACTCAGTACGGCCAGTCCTCCCTTCTTCTCTACACAGACCCCTCGGATGTCCAGTGGGTGTCTGAATGACCCAACCTTTAGCTTCCGTCGTCAGAATTGTGGTATTCTTTGTCCACATTCACCTCTTCCGCTTGCAATATTTTGATGATGGTAATTGGGGTGAAACGCTGTTAACGTCGTCTCTTTCGCCGTTCGTATGGAGAGAGTTAAATATATGAGAGAGAGACTGACTGACTAATACTAATAGTCAAGGAAGGACGCTTTATGCATGCAACAGCTGTGTGCTCTTTCAAATCCAAGTACACAATAGTGGGAGAAAAAATAGCGCTGGCGAGCACACACTGACTTACTGAGTACGCACCCCCACACATTCACACATAGAAAAACAAACAAACGATGATATTATCAGAAGACTGACGCGAGTGACAGTCACACTAGTCACGGTACAGCTGATGTATTTCAGGTTACCGCTTTTGCTTTTGTTTCTTAGCTTTTTTTTCTTTGTAGTACTGTGACCACACTGATGATGTGAACGGTTGGCTGTCCCGAGCAGTCCGACAGCGTCAGTCAGTGTTTCAGCTCTTGCAGGATCAAGTTTAGGAAGGAAGGACTCTCAGCGTTGTTCATCATGCATGACACCGCAAACATTGGCGCATAGTCTCTACATATCGTTGCACACACACAAACACACACACACACACACACACACACACACACACACACACACACACACACACACATATATATATATATATATATATATATATATAATATACATATATGGAGAGAGGGATGCATATATATATATATATATATATATATATATATATATATATATATATATATACATATATGGAGAGAGGGATGTATATATAATATATATATATATATGATTATGTAATATACATATATGGAGAGAGAGGGATATATATATATATATATATATATAATTATGTACATGTCTGTATACATATATATATATATATAGAGAGAGAGAGAGAGAGAGACAGAGAGAGAGAGAGAGAGGGTGCTGGAGACGGGGAGAAAGGGTTATTTTTTCCTGACCCATTTTGAAGATGACCCGTTGCCTTTGTGATGAACCGGTTAATAACCCATTGTGTCCCGAACCAAACCCCCACTATGTTTAACAGATGGAAAGACAAGACAAACATATAGATCGAGAGACAGACAGACTGACTGACTGACTGATAGATAGACAGGCAAACAGATAGATGGTGAATTAGGTAGGTAGATAAAGATACAGATAATCGGACACATAGACAAAGACATAGATAGGTACGAATACACGTGCACACTGGTAGATATGTACAATACAGACACAGATAGACAGACAGACACACTAAGTGGTTACGCACTGTGTGAGTATGTGTCAGTGTGTGCACGCGTGTGTGTATGAGAGGGAGGGAGAGAGAGAGAATGAATGAATGAATAAATGAATGAATGAATGAGTGTCACTTTATTCTGTCAGCTTCTATTGTCTATCACTGTATGCTATAAAACATTGTTTTTTTGTTTTTTTTCGTGGAGTATGTAGTTGGAGCTCGTAATCTATACTAACAGAGAAGCGCGCACTGTAAACATTTCATGGCTGTAGTAATCATTAGTTGTACCCATGGAACTAAGACTGTCACTCATATACCCCACCCCCATCCGATCTCCTGACCCCCATCCCTACCTTGTCACGTGATTAGTTCATTGCACGGGCGTTTGGGTTCATCATCGATGAAGCACCACACACACACACACACACACACACACACACACACACACACACACACACACACACGCACACACACATTGTGGATGTACCCATAACTAAAATGACGTCTTGCTCAGTGCCTTCCTCTTCTCTCAGATTTCGACGTAAGATATTCAGTTGAGAGACCATGTCTATTCAAATTGGGGTTTGGGTGTGCAATGATAGGTTTATCGAGGGGAAGAAGAGGGACACAAAGTATGTGCGTGTTCTCGCCAGCGACTGCAGATGGCAAAACTAAGAAAGTCATCTCCAGTCGAGTTTTTTGACTTGATGTGTATAAAGTTCACAGTTTAACACATTTGGTATAGAAATTTTTCTGTAAACACGGATCAATATATATATATATATATATATATATATATATAATATTCCTCCTCGACCATATCCAGCTGGAACTCTTTTCTGCTGCTTCTGCCATTGCCTTGAGAGCCCGTGTCCTCTCTCTACCAGAAACTGACAGCTGTTAGGCTGTGGGCAAATGCGCCCACAAACTCTCTTGCACCAATCTCTATGGCGAGGACTTTGGCTTGGAAACCAGATTCTCTCAGGTTGCTGGCTAGGCTAGCATACTTCTCGGTCTTGTACACATACATAAATCCATTCCAATGTCTACCAGTATACTTGTTCGTACACCCATCCATACTTGAATGTTATATGTTTCAATATGTGTAGCCTTCATACGCGCGTATGTATGTATGTATGTATGCATGTGTGTATGTATGTATGCATGTATATTAGCACATGGTACACACACACACACACACACACACACACACACACACACACAGAATGAAACACATATATATATAATATATGTTTCATTCTGGCTTTGTAAGATAAACGGAGCTTGCATAATGAATGATAAACTCTTCAAACAAATCCTAACATATAAGTTGGGTTTGGTATCTGAAGTGTTGACGTGAAGGTGAAACGAACGAAACCAACAAATAAACAAAAAAGAAAAGAATCAAAACAAAACAAAATCTAAAACAAAGAAACTCAAAGACTTGGTTGATAATGATGATGTTTGATAGGGAATCTATTTTTCTTTTTCTTTTTTTTCTTTCTTCTTTTGGCTGACAGAATGCGTTTGTAGATTCATTCTGGCGTTTAATCGTCCACCTTCGTTTTGCCCACTTGGCTGAACTGAGTCAACACTATTATCTTTGTTGCCTTCGTGGGAGTGTTCATGTTCACATGACCTCTTGTGGTGGTGTACCCATATGAAAGGGGTACAGTGTTGGTATCCTCGCTTCATGACACACTAGCCTGCATAGCTTTCTTTTCCGATTAAAATATTTCTGGTACACTGACCTGTGTACCCATGGGAAAATCCTCGGTTGTAATCTCCCCTTACCCCTCTGTTGAACGGAAGAATGTCACCCTGGTAAAAAAAAAAAAATGTCACCCTGGTACATAATTTAAGAATGTCGCCCTGTGCAGAAATTAAGAGTGTCACCTCAGTACAGACTGTAAGTGTGTCACCCCTGTACAGGATGTAAGAATGCCTGGTACAAAATGTCACCCTGGTACAGAATGTCACCCCGGTACATAATGTGAGAATATCACCCTTGTACAGAATGTCACCCCGGTACACAATGTGAGAATATCACCCTGGTACAGAATGCCACCCCGGTACATAATGTGAGAATATCACCCTGGTACAGAATGTCACCCCGGTACATAATGTGAGAATATCACCCTGGTACAGAATGTCACCCCGGTACATAATGTGAGAATATCACCCTGGTACAGAATGCCACCCCGGTACATAATGTGAGAATATCACCCTGGTACAGAATGTCACCCCGGTACACAATGTGAGAATATCACCCTTGTACAGAATGTCACCCCGGTACATAATGTGAGAATATCACCCTGGTACAGAATGTCACCCCGGTACATAATGTGAGAATATCACCCAGGTACAGAATGTCACCCCGGTACATGATATAGATATCAGCCTGGTACAGCATGTTACTCCGGTGTAGAATGGCACCCCCTGTACAGAATGTCCCCCCGGTACAGATTGAAAGAATGTCATTCCTGCACAGAATGTCACCCCGATGAAGTAAGTCACTGTGGTGCTGAATGAAAGAATCACCCCAGTACAGAATATCATTTGGAACAGAATGTCACCCCCGTGTACAGAATGTCGTCCTAGTACAGAATGTCACCTTGGATGACTGGAGGGGTGGGGGGGAATTACCAGTTGTGAAGGTATGGTTTTGGGTGATGTAGATCACTTGTATTATTGATCTGATGTACGTGTACAAGGCGGGGTTGCGAAGATAGATAAATACAGCTACATGATGATCACCATTAGTGGCTTTTGATACAGCTTCAGAAAACCTGTCGAAATCAAGTTTAATAAAAAAATAAATAAATAAATAAATTTTTTTTTTTTTTAAGTAAGGAAAGATTACCATCGGGTCGTAATTCGGCCACTCGTCCCACGAAATGGTGTGCGTCCTGTGGGTTTTTTTTTTTTTCACACACATGAATACCTGCACATATGCACACGCACACGCACACACGCCGGCACGCACGCACGCACTCACGCATACGCGCGCGCACACACAAAGCCATGCCCATTGAGACGTCATGGAATCATTATGGCGACAATTTGTTGTTGTACACTGAATATATATATATATATATATATATATATATATATATATATATATATATATATATATATAGAGAGAGAGAGAGAGAGAGAGAGAGAGAGAGAGAGCAGATTTCTGGATAGTGTGCTATATGAGTATCCATTATTATTATTATTATTATTATATATATATATTCGGCGTGACATTATGTACCGCAACATAGATAACCGCCCCCTCCTCCCTTTACCCACTAGACCACCCACCACTCCCTCCAACATAAAAAAAAGCAATTAATACACTACAATAACAACAAGGTTTTCATGTAAACAGAAATATTAATCGACAAAATATACACCTCACGACTTTTTTCTTGGGGGGGGCGGGGGGGGGGGGGGGAGTTAAAAGGTCGTTCCCAGCCTTCCTCCAACCCTCTACCAACTTTCCTCCCTCCCCCTTCCCTTGCCCCCTCTTCCCTTACCCCCGCCCCCGCCCCCACCCCGCCCCCCGCCCACATCGACCCCTCCCAAAGTTTTGAGTTTGTATTACCTGGGCACTTCAAATATTTAAGGGTACATCGGGTACAGCAAGTGGTATGACCTGACCCCAGTGAATCCCGCCGAACCGAACCAATACTGTCCGCGGTGCTTTTAAGGTGATAGATGTGACGAGGCAGGTTTCGAGCTGACGAGTCGAACGAACCCAGCACCGCAACTTCCACACACACACACACACACACGCACGCACGCATTGCGAAATCCCCTTCAGGGAGCCTGTCTCTCTGTATATAAAAAGCGCCGGTGTCGACAGTGCGAAACAGAGAGAACTTGAACTTCCGATCTCGAAGCTTTTGCCGGCGAAAGAAGTCGATCTTTTACTACAGCTTTTTCTGCCTTGTTTTTGGCCTTGGGTCTAAACACTTGAGAGTGTGAGAATGGCGGACATCCAGCTGTACTACTTCCCTGTTCGCGGCCGTGCGGAGCCCATTCGGATGACTTTGGCCGCTGCCGGGAAGAAGTTTGATGACGTCAGGCTGACCGGGGAGCAGTGGGCGGCTCAGAAAGACAGTGAGTGACTGTCGAGGGTTTGGGGGTTTGGTGCTAGAACTTTGGTTTGGGTTGTATCTGTGTGTGTGTGTGCGTGTGTGTGTCAGTGTGTGTGTGTGTGTGTGTGTGTGTGTTGTGTTGTGTTGTTGCTGTGATGTGTTTTTGTTTGTATTTTGTATTTCTTTTTATCACAACAGATTTCTCTGTGTGAAATACGGGCTGCTCTCCCCAGGGAGAGCGCGTCGCTACACTACAGCGCCACCCTTTTTTCTTTTCTTTTTCCTCCCCTGCGTGCAGTTTTATTAATTCCTATCGAAGTAGATTTTTTTAACAGAATTTCGCCAGGAACAACCCTTTTGTTGCCGTGGGTTCTTTTACGTGCGCTGCACACGGGACCTCGGTTTATCGTCTCATCCGAATGACTAGCGTCCAGACCACCTCTCAAGGTCTAGTGGAGGGGGAGAAAATAATTATCGGCGGCTGAGCCGTGATTCGAACCAGCGCGCTCAGATTCTCTCGCTTCCTAGGCGGACTGCGTTACCTCTAGGCCGTCACTCCACTGTTGTGTTGTCTTTTGTGTGTGTGTGTGTGTGTGTGTGTGTGTGTGTACGAGTTCCTTCAGTTTGTGTATGTGTATATGTGTGTGTAAGCGAGTGGAATGACTGGGTGGTGGAGGTGGTGGTGGTAGGGGTGGGGATGGAGGGGGAAGGGGGTTTGGTGGTTTGCTTTTGTTTGGGTTGGGATTTGTATTTGTATTTTGTATTTCTTTTTATCACAACAGATTTCTCTGTGTGAAATTCGAGCTGCTCTGCCCTGGGAGAGTGTGTCGCTATACTACAGCGCCACCCTTTCTTTTTTTTTCTTCTTTTTTTTCCTGCGCGCAGTTTTACTTGTTTTTCATGGGTTGGGTTGTATCTT
>NC_134900.1:5478470-5483470 GCF_041734735.1 Babylonia areolata | reverse complement strand
TCTGGCACAGAGCAAGATTACCTATAGGTTTGGAGCAACAGCTGATTTCTCTTGAGAGATGATGGAAGACGACTGGACTTGTCGTCACTTGACTTGATCTACCTTACCTTACCTTACCCTGCCTTACCTGACCTTACTTTACCTTACCTTACCTTACCCCCGCCTAACCTGACTGGACTACCTTTGTCTTACTTCCCCCCCCCCCCCCCCCCAGGTGACGCAGGCAGACCTGAGCGTTTACGACATCACGGACACCCTGCTGAAGCAGAACCCCAAGATGCTGGACTGCTGCAAAGAGATCCAGAAGATGAGGAAGAACGTGGAGGCCAACAAGACGATCAAGGCCTACCTGGATTCCAGACCGGCCTCTGACATGTAGATTTTGGGTGTTTTGGGTTTTGCTTTGAATTTTTGTTGTTGTTGTTGATGATTATGATGAGAAACATATAACGATCACCTGTTGTCCCCCTGTTCGCTATGTTATGTTTAGTAGAGCTGTTGTCATTATAAAAACAAGATGTTGAAGTTACATTGCAACAATTTTTTTTTTTTTTTTTTTTTTTTTGGTTTGCATTGTGGTGTGAAAAAGGTTTTTTGGCCCGAAAGTTATTATCATTCTTAAGATGCTAATTGTTTCGATTTAAAAAAAAAAAAAAAAAAAAGTCGTGAGGTTGAATCTTTTAGAAAGAAGTTTTTCTTTACTTTGTTTTTTCGAGCCCAGCGTCTCATAGACGATTGGAGTTTTTTATTTATTTTTATTAATTTTTAAAAATTTTTTTATCTTAAAATGACTTTCGATGTGTCTTGATATTTATGATATCATCCATTTCATCCCTTCAACTCTCCCTTCTACTCTTTGAAATATTTCAAGAAAGCAAGCATCATCATCATCAAATTCGTTTTTAATGGCTAGAACTGCTTCGGATATCCCCTCCGTCCCTTCACAAAACGTTAGAGTCAAAAGCATAATTTGTTTACAGTGTTTGTGGATTTTACACATTTTCTTCTAGTGTCGTTTAAAAAGAATGACAATAGCATAATTTATTTACAGTGTTTGTGGACTTTACACATGTTCTTCTAGTGTCGTTTAAAAGAATGACAATTGCATAATTTATTTACAGTGTTTGTGGACTTTACACATGTTCTTCTAGTGTCGTTTAAAAGAATGACAATTGCATAATTTATTTACAGTGTTTGTGGACTTTACACATGTTCTTCTGGTGTCGTTTAAAAAGAATGACAGTAACTACGTGCAATATCATGACACCGTTACTTCTGGGTCATAGATTTAAGTGAATTGAATTAAACTGGATTGATTCCGACGCCTGTGTCACGGCACGGATCAGATGTAGTTGTGAAATCGTCATGAAGCAATGCTGTTGGGACTCCAGTTCCAAAGGGTAAATAAATAAAGTTCGATGCTGAAAAGTATTATGTCTGTGTGTGGACGTGTGTGTGTGTGTGTGTGTGTGTGGACATACGTGTGCATGCTTGCGTGCTTGCTTTTTCTGTGTCTGTCTGCGTGTGCTTGAATATATATATATATATATGTGTGTGTGTGTGTGTGATGTGCATTTTCTTTAGGGGTGGTCAATCTACACGCTTTGTTGCCTCATTGAAAATGAAACTTAAACCTCGGCTGCTTGGCTGCTGCTCACAAGGCGGCGGGGGAGGGGGGGGGGGGACGCAAACAACTGCTTTTTTCATGGGTGTATTATTCTTGGACAGAATGCAAATTCGATTATTTCATCTTGGTTTATTTAGCTCCCAGAAAAAAAACAACAACAACAACAAATAGATAACTAACCAACCCACGAACGGATAGTTTTAATGGAATGTCCGATACGGTTTAACATAATCCTATTTGTCCTAGCCTTCATAATGTTAAAGACCCGCTAAATCAGTGCCCAGTGTAAAAAAAAAAAAAAAGAGAGGTGTGTCTTGAGTTTTTCCTGTAGGGAAAATGGCAGCCCAACATCGATGTTTCATCACACAAACAGTCAACAAGCCAGCAGGCCACACGAACACAATCTGTTCGCACATGTGCACGATTTATTATGTTGTCATAACATCCCAACCTGGAAACCGGACAATAAGAACCCGCAGCATGTAGCGGCGAAGTTTAGAAAATAACCTCGCCAGAAACGATTTCAAAGTCGCGCTGTCAGTCCAAAGAAAGGCGGTGGACCACTGTTCGTGATAGTTATACACTCTTTATTCTAAATTTAGCAGTCGTCGTCCAGTCAGCGTTCAGAGTTCACAGTTTGTTTATTCCCATTAACTCAGTACGGCCAGTCGTCTCTTCTCCTCTACACAGACCCCTCGGATGTCCAGTGGGTGTCTCAATGACCCAACCTTTAGCTTCCGTCGTCAGATTTGTGGTATTCTTTGTCAACATTCACCTCTTCAGTATAAGAGCCTTCCGCTTGCAATATTTTTGATGGTGGTAATTGGGGTGAAACGCTGTTAACGTCGTCTCTTTCGCCGTTCGTATGGAGAGAGTTAACTCTTTTGAGTCATAGAGAAACAAGGAAACATGACAATAACAGGATGACGGCCACAGAGGAAGAGTGAAGATAATTTAAAAAGAAGAAACAAAAGGGGGGATAATACAAATGGGGGGGGGGGGGGGGGGGGGGGGGGGGAATAAAATGAAATAAAAGGCCAAATGTAATCATCGGTCTGGTACAATGCAATAGAAATAGGACAAACGCACAGATCACAACTAAGATTTACAATACGGCTCTGTATCTGACTAGTTGAGCCGGAACTGGGAACTGGGGGGTTAGTTGGAGCATAGCATTAATAATGACATGGTGTAACAAAATAAAATACACAATAATTTGCGTGTTAGCACCCATTTGCCAGTAATACTGGGATTGGTTTGAAAAATACAAGAAAGAGGAAAAGACATATATATATATATATATATATATATATATATATATATATATATACATACATACATACACACACATATATATATGATCATGCAATTACAAATGGATATGTACGGGATGCGGTGTCAAGATTAACACAAGTCGCAGTCGTAAACACACAGACAAGGGAAGTAACCTCGGCCTGCTGGCCATGTAACGGCGATCTGATGACTTAATGGTAATAATGCTAATGATGATTATCATTATTGTTTCTTTAACATCATAAAGTATTTATTTCGTGCTGAATCTTGTGCGAAGACAAATGAAAGCGTCCACACACACACCTTGTGCAACAAGTGTAACATCCTGGAAGACGAAATTCATCTTCTTGATCATTGTATTAAATATAAAACCTTAAGGCAACAATTTTTAAAGGATATCCAAAATTCGAATAACACAGGAAATATTCCCAGTCAGGTGATGCTAACAGATGATGAATATATACAAACAAGATTAGGAAAATTTGTTTGTGAATGCTGCTGCAAATTACTGCATTAACTGATTGTGTGTTTTTCATTCATTCATTTATTTACCATTGCACTTGTGTCTTATAAACCTTACGGTTTCATGACAATAAAATCTATTCCATTCTATTCACACCAGTCATCCGCACGCACGGCACATCTCCGGTTCAGAAGGATGACAGGTAAAACTTGAGAATGCATTGGAAATAGAAAGTTACATAAACTGTAGTTGGGGAAGAGAGGGGGCGGGTGTGTGTGTGTGTGTGTGTGGGGGGGGGGGTTAATTTGCTAAAAAGGTCAGCCTTTTTTTCCCTTTCTTTAGGTCAGGCCTGAAAGAGTCGAGTGCACTGAGATAACGAAGCAAGAGAGGAAGTTCATTCCAAGTGTCAGGTTAGTCCAGGGGGAAAAAAAAAGAAACTGAGAAAAGAAACCCCAAAGGAAAAAATTACAAAAGAAATAAATTGCAATATACTCGATAGAACTGCACATTGCAAGAACATTTTTTAAAATTTTTTTGTTTTAAGGGGAGCCAAAATGTACGAAGCGCGAGATTCTTATGATAAATAGAAATATTTAGTTGAATTACGGACTCGTACTTATTTTCTTTCGCTCCCGCTTAACCGTTCCTGTTGCGTACACCGGTCTGCGTAGATCTGGAGAAGTTGGCAACATGTTGCGATGTACCTGAGGCAATGGCAACGTTATCCCCCCCCCACCCCCCGCAATCCCCCGCCCCACCCCCACCCCCCCTCAGCGAACTTAATCAAACATGTCTCAAATAATAGATATACACGAAAATAACCCCCCAAAAATTAACAGAAAAAGAGCGTGCGGCGGCTTTTGGACTTGCTGTGTGCAGGGATAGACAGGAAGGTAGTGTGGGGACGGTAGGTTGTTAGGGGCGGGGAGGGGGGTGTGGGGGGGCGGAGAGGGGTGAAGGAGGGGGCCGGGGGGTGGGGGGCTAGGAGTAAGCTGTGTAATCTGTAAGCCTTTGGAATGGCTGGCTATGTTTGGGTGGACTCCACTGAGCAGGCAAACAAACGGAGTGCTCCTGGACCTGGCCAATGCTCGCAGATGAGTTTGTTGTGTGTGTACAAACTGTGAGACTTATCGCTGGAGAAGTGGGTCTGTGTAGTTGATCAGCGGGCTTAGTGGGTCCAAATGGTTGTCATTCCTCTGACTGTCTGCATTTCATTCCTTCAGTGGTAGCCATCCAAGTTGGGTGTGTCTGTCTCTTTCTCACTCTTGCTGCTTATCTGTGTGTGTGTGTGTATGTGTGTGTATGTATGTGTGCGCGTGTGTGTGTGTGTGTGTGTGTGTATGTGCGTGCGTGTGTGTGTGTCTGTCTCTCTCTCTCTGTGTCTCTCTCTCTTTGTCTTTGATTTTTTTCCCTATGCATTTTACTAACACCATGCTAGTGCCTGTATGCCATGTGTGTGTGTGTGTGTGTGCGTGTGTCTGTGTGGTTGTTGTTTTGTTTTGATTTATGCATATTTTTTTCTCTGTTGTGTATCTCTACTAACACCATGCTTTCATTTTATTAAATATTGTGTAGTGTAGACCCTGTTCAGGGCGGGGACTGGATGTAAAAAAAGTA
>NC_134900.1:5463470-5468470 GCF_041734735.1 Babylonia areolata | reverse complement strand
GCGATAACACTGTAACGTACTTGTGGTACGACAAACGATTCTTGTTATCAGTTGTGGGTGGGGATGGGGTGGCGGATGGGTGTGGGGGTGGCGGGGGGTGGTGGGGGGGGGGGGGGGGGCAGATGGGTGTGTGGGTGGGGGGGGGGGGGGCCGGGGGGGGGGGGGTCAATCAGCTTGGTGATACCTTGCAGTGCATGGAATCAGCACAGGCATCACACAAAGGGCTCCAAACACCCTGTCCATTCCGATCGTTCTGAGAACGTGGATTTCTTTGTGTTCATTTTCAGTGTTTTATTTCTTATTGAATTCAAGACTTCTTTTTTTTTACGGAGTCCATTAGCCAGAGTGACCCCCCCCCCTTTTTTTTTAATTTCTTTTAATTTAATGTACTTATTTCAAATATTCTTCTTTTATTCTACCGTCCATCTGTCCTGTAATCAAAGACTTCCTTTTTACAGAGACCGTTAGCCTAAGTAACATTTCTTTCTTTTGTTTTTTTTTAAAGTACTTCTAGTTATTTAAATTGTTCTTCTTTTATTCTACTTTCCATCTATCCTGTTTACCCCAACTCACTATACCCCCCTCCTCCCCCTCCTCTCCTCCCCTACCTACTTACCATTACGTTTTTGTATGATAACATTCAAATGTTAAAAGTGATGATTCAGCGAGATGTCTTCAAACACCACCATGTGTGAAGGGGGAGAAAAAACAACCACCAACCAACCACAGAACATTTCACAGAAATAGTTTCTGTCGTCCTTCCTTCCCTAGCTGTCCTTATTCTTCCTTCTTTCCTTCTCATCCTCCTTGCTTAACTGAACCCCCCCCCCCCTTTTTTTTTTAACCCTTCACGTGCAGGAGACCTTGCAGAAAGAGCTGGGGACAGTGACCATCCCCAAGTACCTGGGTTACTTTGAGAAGATGCTGAAGGAATCAGGCTCCGGGTTCGTCGTCGGAAAGGCGGTAAGTTCAGATAGTTCTCTCTCCCTCTCTCTCTCTCTCTCCCCCTTCCCCGCTCTCTCTGTCGATGATGACGATTATCATCATTATTGTTGTAATTGTTGTTGTTATTATTATTATTATTATTAGAAGCAATATTCGTATTTGTAGTGGTAGTTGTTGTCGTTGTAGCATTTACCAACATTTTAATGGATGTGTCTTTATCGTTTTTGTTGTTATTGTTGTCACAAGGCCAGAGACTGGAAGACTAGACAATGCCTAGAATCTTTATCCTTGAGTGATAACGTTTTTTTTTTTTAATCTCTACAACACCCTACCCTACACTGTCCTACTCTATCATACCCTACCTTACCCTAGCCTACCCTTCCCTACCCTACCCTACGACACCACACCACACCACACCACACCCTGCCCTACCCTACCCTACCATACCATACCCTACGACACCACACCACACCACACCACACCACACCACACCCTGCCCTACCCTACCCTACCATACCATACCCTACAACACCATACCACACCACACCACACCCTACCCTACCCTACCATACCATACCATACCATACCATACCATACCATACCCTACGACACCACACCACACCAAACCACACCACACCACACCACACCCTACCCTACCCTACCCTACCCTAGCCTAGCCTACTCTACCCTACCCTACCATACCATACCACACCACACCACACCACACCACACCACACCCTACCCTACCCTACCCTACCCTACCATACCATACCCTACGACACCACACCACACCACACCACACCACACCACACCACACCCTACCCTACCCTACCCTACCCTACCCTACCATACCATACCATACCATACCATACCATACCCTACGACACCACACCACACCACACCACACCACACCCTACCCTACCCTACCCTACCCTACCCTACCCTACCCTACCCTACCCTACCACACCACACCACACCACACCACACCCTACCCTACCCTACCCAACGACAACACATCACACCACATCACACCACACCACACCACACCCTACCCTACCCTACCCTACCCTACCCTACCACACCACACCACACCACACCCTACCCTACCCTACCCAACGACAACACATCACACCACACCCTACCCTACCCTACCCTACCCTACCCAACGACAACACATCATACCACATCACACCACATCACACCACACCACACCACACCCTACCCTACCCTACCCTACCCTACCCTACCATACCCTACCACACCACACCACACCACACCACACCCTACCCTACCCTACCCTACCCTACCCTACCCTACCATACCCAACGACAACACATCACACCACACCACACCACACCCTACCCTACCCTACCCTACCCTACCCTACCATACCCAACGACAACACATCACACCACACCACACCACACCCTACCCTACCCTACCATACCCAACGACAACACATCACACCACATCACACCACACCCTGCCCTAGCATACCATACCATACCATACCATACCCAACGACACGATACCACACCACACCACATCCTGCCCTACCCTAAACTACCCTACCTTACCATACCCTACGACATCACACCACACCAAACCCTACCCCACCCTACCCTACCCTACCCTACCATACCCAACGACACCACACTACACCACACCACATCCTACCCTACCCTACCCTACCATACCCTACCCTACCATACCCAGCGACACCACACCACACCACCCCACACCACACCACACCAAACCTTACCCTACCCTACCCTACCCTACCCAACACCACCCACTCCTACCCTCACCTCACCTCACTCTGTCCTGTCCTCTGTCAGCTGACCCAAGCGGACCTGACGGTGTACGACATCACGTTCTCCCTGCTGAAGCGGAACGCCAAGGTGCTGGACAACTTTCCGGAGATCCAGAAGATGAGGAAGAACGTGGAGGCCAACAAGAATGTCAAGGCATACCTTGCCGCCAGACCAGACACGGAATTTTAGACTTACTTTTTTTTTTTTTTTTTTTTTGAGTGGTTGGGGGCGGGTTTGGGGGGAGGGGGGTGGGGTGAAGAAGAGGGCTTGGGTTGGGGGGTGGTGGTGGTGAGGGGGGGGGGGGGGGCGGCCCAGGATCGACACCTCCATTGTGAAACTACTTCAGTTTCAGTTTCAAGGAGGTGTTATATAGCAAACGGACCAAACCGTATACGGCTACACCAGTGATAAGAAACTCTAGGGAGAGCTGGACAGTGCAAGGTTTTCAGACAAGAAGCCCGCCCCCCCCCCCCCCACACACACACACACAAACACCTCCCTTCTCAGTCAAGTGTTTCGGGGCCCTTAAAGGGTTAAAAAGGAAATAAGAACAGATTCCTGACCTACGCTAAAAGCCAACAACCACCGCTCGTCACGGCTTTGAGAGCCTGTCCTGGGCTTGAACAAAGCATGAACATCAGATGAAATAAGTAATGAATCCAAAGAAAGGGTTAGCGAAATGCAGTCAGATGTTTAGTGGAATAAAAAAAAAAAAAGGGGGTAGGCTGTATGCAGAAGGCAAAATCATTGAAGTAAAGTAAGAATTTAATTTTTTTTTTTTTTTTTAAACAACAAAATCGGAACGTGTAGATGATGCCTTTTGGCATGAGAAGCATTATCAACTGCTCATTTTTTGTTGTTGTTAATTGTTTGTTTGTTAAATCCGTAAATGTGATAAATAATGTAGACCGTTGATGTTTTTTTTCATGGATATCTCACACTTTGTGGTTACATGGTCGCGAGGACATGTGTTTACAGAACGAATGGTCTTTTATTTATTTATTTATTTATTCCTTTATTCATGCAGTCTTGGATGTGTGAGAATATGTTTTCTGACTTGAAACGCATGTCTGATCTGACTCCGGTTTTTATTTTGTTTTTCTCCACCGATCTCATTAAAATTGTTTCTTTAATCCACCCCCAGAGTGCTATGGCTGTGTCTGTAAACGTGTGTGTGTGTGTGTGTGCGTGGGTGTGTGTGCCAGTGTGTGTGTGTGCGTGGGGGGTGGGGGGGAGGAGGGGTGCGTGCTTGCGTGTATGCATGTGTATTAGTGTGTGTTTTTTGTAGGGTTTTGTGTGTGTGTGTGTGTGTGTGTGTGTGTGTGTGTGTGTGTCAGTCAGTGCGTGTTCTGCGTTCGTGTGTATAACGTATATAACTAAGATTATCATGAAAATACAAGAAAAAAAAAAGCGTTGACACAAACAATGTGTAGCCAATTACATTCCTAAAGAAACTGAAGAAACACATGCACTCGCGCGCGCACACTCACACACATACACACACACACACACACATACGTTCATGCATACATACACGCACGCACACACACGCGCGCGTTCGCACGCACGCACGCACGCACGTACACACACAGGACAGCCACATCATGGTCCCACCTCACACCTTTACCTCCTAAACCTGTCTACGGCATGGCTCAAACGCGACCGGTGCGATTGTCCCCACAAACTGAAGTACGTGAGTGACTGTATGATAGCAAGCACGTACTCGCCGATGTCTGAAGCCTTGACCCAAGGAAACCGTGCTATATCTCTCTGTGTCTCTGTCTGTGTCTGTCTCTGTCCCTCTCTCTCTGTCTCTGTCTCTGTTTCTCTCTCTCTCTCTCTCTCTCTCTCTCTCTCTCTCTCTCTCACACATCAACACACACACACACACTCAAACACACATCAACAAACACACTCACTCACACACACACACATCACCACACGCACCCCCCCCCCTCCACACACACACACACACATACACTCAAACACACACACACACACACACACTCAAACACACACACTCAGACACTCAAACACACACACACACACACACACACACACACACACACCTTCTTCCACCGATTGCACACACAACTTTCTTCCCTCTCGCTCAGTTCAGAGCCATACTGGCTAAGCAAACAAGATTATTGGGAACTGTTCTCTCGACAATCTTTTTTTTTTTTTTTAGGGGGGGGGGGATGCATGAAGGGGTGCCACGCGGGGCAGGGGGGTGGGGGGGGG
>NC_134900.1:5423470-5453470 GCF_041734735.1 Babylonia areolata | reverse complement strand
GTGAGAGGGGGGCGGGGTGGGGGGTAAATAATTGGCAGGTTCCCGTTTAATATGAGGAAGGGGGGTGGGCAGGAGGGTGGTGGTGCTTATTCGGTCTGGGTTCGCGAACTATATTGCTAGCAGCGGCTATTTAGTATCTGCAAAGAGCACAGTGGTGTGGTATCCAACAACCATCTAGCTAAAGATCTAGTCATCAGCCCTATCCACATGTAATATGCGGCTTCTGTTCAAACGTGTGTGTGTGTGTGTGTGTGTGTGTGTGTGTGTGTGTGTGTGTGAGTGTATGAGAGAGAGAGAGAGTGTGTGTGTGTGTGTGTGTGTGTGTGTGTGTGTGTGTGTGTGTGTGTGTGTGTGTGTAGTGCGTGCATGTGTGAGTATGCACAAGTTTTTATATTGATATGCACTTGTATGTATCCTAATTTCTACTGTATCTGTGTTTGTGTAGGATTTTCGATTTATGTTCCTATCTTGTTATGTACTATTTCCCCCCACCCCATCCCCACCCCCCCACCACCAATATTTCTTGTGACCCCGGTACACTTGGTAATAAAGACATATTCTATCCGTGTGTGTGTGTGTGTGTGTGTGTGTGTGTGTGTGTGTGTGTGTGGTTTATGCTGAGTCGAGTGTTGCTGCATTATGATTCAGCAGAAAGGCAGGGATGCTGTTGGAAAGGGATCTGGGACAAGGGAGGGTGGGGGAAGGGGGGAGGGGGGACGTGTGGGCGGGGACCGGGGGTGGAGGGGCCTGGGTTGTAGCGGCCTGGGTTGTAGCCGCTCTGATGATGGAAGGAAGGAGGTCCCGCGATCACGTATAGCTTGGCGCAGGTAAAAGAACCATCGGCAAGATTGTTTCTGTTAACTCCATTTTATTACTACAATTACAACAACAACAACTACTACTACTTCCACCAACACAAACAACAATAACAAAACGATAATAACATAATAATGTTAATAGTAATGATAACTATAATGATGGTTGTGTTAATAATTGATAATAATAATATTAGTTTCTAAATCTCTCAAGCAGACATGACAGCACAATGATAATAACAAATAATGGCAACAACAACAATAACGAAAACAATGATACTGCTGCTACTACTACTAAAAATAATGATGATGATGATGATCAAGATAATAGCAACAAGAATAATCATGACAACATTAACACACATAAATAACAATGACACCAAGAACAGTGACAAGAACAGCTGACGACGACAACAACAATGACAATAACAACAACAACGACTATGACTGATAATAATGATTTTCAAAAACCAATAATGATAACACGGATACCGTTTCAATGTCCAGCTGTCCCAAGCCGACCTAACCGTCTACGACGTCACCGTCACCCTGCTGAAGCTGAGGCCCGAAGTCCTGGACGACTTCCCTCAGATCAGGAAGATGAGGGACAACGTGGAGGCTGACGCGAGGGTCAAGGCCTACCTCAGTGGCAGACCTGATAGCGAGTTTTGATTGGCTAATTGATAAATTGCTTCATTGATTGATTGGTTAATTGATAAATTGCTTCATTGATTGATTCATCCCGCTCTTTGTTTGACGTCGCAAGTTTTGTGGAATGCAGCGCTAGAGAGTGGTGACTTTATGTTCTGCTGAACACGTTTGGTGCTTTTTAAAATAAAATCAGTTTTATTATATTTCATTTTATTTTTCTCATAATTTGTCTTGTGTTTTGTTCTGAACAATCCTTTTTATTGTCGAAAAGCACTGTGGCGAATAGAATCGGTCTTGTGTTTTGTTTTGAACAATCCTTTTCGTTGTCGAAAAGCACTCTGGCGAAAAGAATCAATCTTGTGTTTTGTTTTGAACAATCCTTTTCGTTGTCGAAAAGCACTCTGGCGAAAAGAATCAATCTTGTGTTTTGTTTTGAACAATCCTTTTCGTTGTCGAAAAGCACTCTAGCGAAAAGAATCAATCTTGTGTTTTGTTTTGAACAATCCTTTTCATTGTCGAAAAGCACTCTGGCGAAAAGAATCGGTCTACTTGCCTTGTCTTGCCTTGTCTTGCATTGCCTTGTCTTGTTTTGCCTTGCCTTGCCTTGTCCTGTCTTGTCTTGTCTTGTCTTGTCTTGTCTTGCCTTGCCTTGCCTTGCCTTGCCTTGCCTTGCCAAGTACATGTGGCACACGGGACCACCGTTTATCGTTATCATCCGACAGACTGACATCCAGACCACCACTCAAGGTCTAAGTAGAAGTGTGGGTGTGGGGGAGGAGGAAAAACAAACCTCGGTCTGTATTGTAATGTCCTTGCCGGATTCGAACGTGTGGGCCACTCGTTTCCTAGACAGGGGGGCTGTTTTACCACCAGGCCACCGTTTGACATGGTACTAAACGATGTGGTGTGACTGTGTGTTTGGAGTTGATCTTGTCAGTGAGTCTTGCCAGCTTTCAACACGAATGCTCCGATAGTTTTGTGTATGTGCCGTCATATAGTTGTTCTGAAGTCGGTGTGTTTGTGTGTGTTAACACTCACTCATGCCCCCCCCCCCCCCCCCCCGCCCCCCACCCCGCCCCCCTCTTCCAAAAGCACTTTTGGTTTGGGAATGTTCCCCTGTTGTGAAGACTGAACCTGATTCTTTGACCTGGCATTCTGGGACATTGTTAATGTTTTCCGTGATTGAATGAATACAGCTCAATAGAAATTTAAAGAAATGAAAAATTGTGTGTGTGTGTGTGTGCGTTCGATGATATCCGATTCTCTCTCTCTCTCTCTCTCTCTCTCTCTCTCTCTCTCTCTCTCTCTCTTCTCCCCCCACTCCTGATGGGCGATGGTCTTATATGAATAAATGATTCATTCTCTCTCTCTCTCTCTCTCTCTCTCTCTCTCTCTCTCGATGAGCAGTGGCCTTCTATGAATAATTGATTTATCCATCCATTCATTCTCGATCTGTCTGTCTGTCTGTCTGTCTGTCTGTCTGTGTCTCTCTCTCTCTCTCTCTCTCTCTCTCTCTCTCTCTCTCTCTCTCTCTCGATGAGCAGTGGCCTTCTATGAATAATTGATTTATCCATCCATTCATTCTCGATCTGCCTCTCTGTCTGTCTGTCTGTCTGTCTGTCTGTCTCTCTCTCTCTCTCTCTCTCTCTCTCTCTCTCCTCACCACCCCCCTTCTCTCTCTCTCTCTCTGTCTTTCTCCCCCCTCTCTCTCTTACCCATTTCTGTGCAACAGCCGGGTTGGTGAACAGACGTGACCAGCACTGACTGATATCACTTGTTGTCTTCCCCTGGATTGAGAGAACTATTGGTTTCAACAGCATTTTATTTGGAACATGTCACAATACAACACAGATATCGATGAACAGGACAACACGAAAATCTTATATAAAGTCCTGTCCTGACACATGTACATACTGAATATGTGACGGATGTCATCATAACTAGAAGACGTGAACATACATGAGTTTTGAACAAACCTAAGCTGAGATATAAATAAAGTGAAGAAAATGAATAAAAAACGAGTGGTGGAGGAAGAAGTCAATAGAGAGAGAACGAGAAGCATCAACGCTGGGGCACAAGCACAGCAAGACTTGACTTGGCCGACAAACAAAGCGGCGAATGCCAACCGTCGTGAGGTGGGTTTTTTATTTTTTATTTTATTCTTTTTTTTGGCGCAGTGGGTCATTGGCTGTATAATTAACCGCCACCAGACACTAACTCATAGTCTTCTCACACTAGACACTATATAATTCACTGTCTCATTTCGCCTGGAAACATGGACTAAAACCTGGCTTGTGCGCCAAAGAGCATGTACGTGATCTTTTTTTTTTTTTTTTTTTTTTAAACAGGCGGTCGATCCGTAAGTCACTTTGACGGTCGTACTGACTTTCTGCACGCTGTGCACTCTGTCACTGAAGGGCCGCAAAGAAAGAACCACCTCATTTTTTTCTTCTGAACATTGATAGCTGCATTACGCACTACGATACCGTTTTAACTCACTCAGTACGGCCAGTCCTCTCTTCTCCTCTACACAGACCCCTCGGATGTCCAGTGGGTGTCTGAATGACCCAACCTTTAGCTTCCGTCGTCAGAATTGTGGTATTCTTTGTCAACATTCACCTCTTCAGTATAAGAGCCTTCCGCTTGCAATATTTTGATGATGGTAATTGGGGTGAAACGCTATTAACGTCGTCTCTTTCGCCGTTCGTATGGAGAGAGTTAAACTGCAACAGATGCCCATAACGAGAATTCCAAAAACAAGTGTATATTATGAGTGTGAACAAGATGACCAGCTGCCAAAATGATTATTTAAGATATTGGGCATCTACAACAAAGCGCCGTTTAGATGTTTATGGATTTTCTGAAGTTTGGTTTAATGGTGGTGTAGGAAACGAGAAAGCTTTCCTTAGAATATTTAAACAACGTAATGGTGGACTGAACAAGACTGGTCAGGCAAACTAAATAGCAGTAATCGTTATGAAACATACCGTTCCTTTAAATCATTGTTGCATCCAGAAAAATACTTATTTGATCTTACCATTTCCAAATTCAGACCGTCTTTCATTCGATTCAGATTTTGAGTAAACAAAGTTAATGAGCGTTATAAGGATAGCCTGAAAAACTGTACCTTTTGTGGAGGGTACGAAGACGAAATTCATGTACTGGCAATTTGTCCACAATATGATATTCTGAGAAAGAAATACTTATCTAAACATATACAAAATTTAAGGATTCCCATATTTCCCCCACTTACTTCAAAATGTCAACAGCATTGTGTCAAGAGATGTAGCAATGTTTATTTTTGTGTGCGTTAAAACAGAGAGCAGAAAGCGCTCAGTCTTAGATGAAAGATATGTTTATAAATTACCCTTACTAATTTAGTTTTGTTATAAGTTTATTCTTTCAAACATTTTCTTGTTCATCCAACTCAAGGTTTGGTTTTCATATATATATAAAATATATATATATATATATATATATATATATATATATATATATATATATATGTGTGTGTGTGTGTGTGTGTGTGTGCAACACGTGCGTTTATATATATATATACAGGTCGGTGGCCCTTACATTGAAACAGTTCTGAGTTCTGTTCTGTTCTGGGCCAGACTCTAAATCGGTGCCCCAGGTGTGTGCTTCAGGGTTTTCAGTTCTTTCGGCTTTTAAAAAAATATATTTTATTTCATTTTTGTTTAAATACTGTGCCAGTTTTTTTTCTTTGACTTTCCTTTCTTGCGCAACACTCTCCGCCAAAGTGCATCCCCTCACCCTCACCAACCCCCCCCCCAAACACACACACACACCCACCCCCACACCCACCCCCCAAAAAAGGGCAACAATCACACACGGGTTAAAATTCAAGCGTTATCCCCAAACTACAAGATGAGCAACAACAACAACAACACACACACACACACACACACACACACACACACACACACACACACACACACACACACACACACACACACACACACGCACGCACACACACAAATAAACACGAACGCACACACACACACACACACACACACACACACACACACACACACACACACACAAACACACACTGTGTGTGTGTGTGCAAGGTTCATTAACATCCCACACAATTATTTTGTCATCATTTATGGATGTCATGCACAGATATGCAAATGACGTAAATAAGGGGTATCTATCTAACGCACTGGGGAAGTATGAGTGTGATGATGCTGCTTGGTGGTAATGAGAATAGTTCGAAATCACATGTTATATTGATTTTCCTGTGGACAGTGACGAGCTGAGGGTAAGCTGTGGAAAGAGCGTCCCGTTGAAAGCCCATCACATTCTGGGGGCGAAATCTGTCCTGTCTTCAGTCCACATTTCTACGTTGATTGCTTTAGATCATGATCTGATTTGATTATATTTCATTTCCTCGATGAATCCAGTACATAATTCTTATAATGACCTTTGCCGCCCATCCAACAACCGTACTTATTTGAGCACTATTGTAAAGACTGAAAGTGAGGATTCATGAAGAAGAAAAAAAAAAATAATGTGAAGTGAAAAAAAAGGTTTTTTTTTCGGCCAATGAAGAAGGCATGTAAAGCACTTAATCTTTTTTGTTTTTGAAAGCAGGTGCCCCATGACCTGCATGCATCTGAGGCCTAAAAAAAACACACACACACACAAACCCAAACAAAACAAAACAAAAAACATGCACACATACAAACAAACAGTACAGACAGACATATACAGATCCGGCGTCGTCCAACTGCATCACTTATAGGATCAGAGACAAGACAAGCGACCGAAAAACGATGTCAAGTCGCAGACACGTAGTGATCACCCACGTGCAACCACTAATTATACAGGCACACTGCCAGTCACTGAAACACGCCCCTGCCGGAGTATATCCTATTATACCCACCCCCCCAGCTGAATAATTAGACTAGTGGTGGATTTTTTTTTCCCCCATATTAGTTTTAGTGTCAGTCAGCACCGATTATGTCATCAATTATAAATCACGCGCGCGGCAACTCTTGGTCAACCCCCCCCCCCCGCCCCCAACCTCCACCCTCCCCCGCCCCCCTAGTTTCACATCACACGATCGCTGCCACTTCGCTGATAAACTGTCAGTCGAGATCTGTTGTAGTCGAAGGAAGAGAGGAGGAGTCTGAAGAGAAAGACAAGAAACTGGAATAGTTTAGACGAGATACCAGGTTTAAAAAAAAAAAGGGGGGGGGAAAAAAAAAATAAATAAAAAGATTAAAACAAAGGATATCTACATCATCTGTCAGTTCTGGAATTTTCTCCACGAAGAAGACCGGAAGTGCGTTGATCTGAACACAGGGCAGAAACATCCTCTGACGGGGTGATAAAGATGAAGAGTCTCATCTTCGTCGTGCTTTGGGAGTTATCGTTCATTGTCAGCAGTTCAGGTAGAAATTCTGTTCTTGTTTTTTTTGTGGTTTTTTTTTTTGGGTGGGTGGGGGGGGGGGGGGGGAGGAGAGTGGGGGGGGGGCTAAGAGTCTTGTGTTGGGGGAAACAAATGCGGTGTGTGTGTGTGTGTGTATGTGTGTGCATGTGTGTGTGTGTGTACGTGTACGCGCGTGTTTGCATGTGTTGTTTGTTCCTTTGTGAAACGTTTTTTTTTCTTATTGTTTTTGTTTTCATTCACTCACTCATACATTCATTCATTTTTTTCTTTCTATGTATTAAGTTCTTCTTTAGCTGTACCTGTCTGCATTGTCACCTTATTTTTCTCTCCTCATTCGCTTTCCTTCCGTCGTCCTTCTTTCGTTCGTTCTTCCGTTTGTCTGCCTGTCTTTCTTTCGTTTCAATATTCTACGTTAGTTTATTTGTTTATTTATTTTTTCATTTATTTTAATTTTCTATCTATTTATTTATCTGTTTATTTGTTTATTTTGCATTTTGTTTCCGTGAGTTTGTCTTTTCTTTGTTCTTATTGTGTCTTCTTTTTTTCTTCTTTTTTCTCGTTGTGTTTTCCTTGTTGTTGCTCGATTCTGTAATCGTTTTGTAATCAACTCTCTCTCTGTCTGTCTGTCTGTCTGTCTGTCTCTCTCTCTCTCTCTCTTTCTCTCTCTTCTCTTTCTCTCCCCCTCTCTCTTCTCTTTCTCTCTTCCTCTCTCTCTCTCTCTCCATCTCTCTCTCGCCCCCTCTCTCTCTCCATCCCTCTCTCCCTCCTCTCTCCCTCCCCCTCTCTCTCTATCCCCATCTCTCTCTCTCTCTCTCTCCCTCTCTTTCTCTCTCTCTCCATCCCTCCCTCTCTCTCTGTCCTCTCTCTTTCTCCTCCCCCCCCCCCCCTCTCTCTTTTCTTTTCATTTCTTGCTGTGCCTCCCTTCCCTGCCTCTTCTTCTTCTTCTTCTGTGTTCGTGGGCTGCAACTCACACGTCCACTCGTATATGCGCGAGTGGGCTTTTACGTGTACGACCGTTTTTAACCCGCCATGTAGGCAGCCGTACTCCGCTTTCGGGGGTGTGCATGCTGGGTATGTTCTTGTTTCCATAACCCACCGAACGCTGACATGGATTACAGGATCTTTAACGTTCGTATTTGATCTTCTGCTTGCGTATACACACGAAGGGGGTTCAGGCACTAGCAGGTCTGCACATGTGTTGACCTGGGAGATCGGAAAAAATCTCCACCCTTTTCCCACCAGGCGCCGTCACCGTGATTCGAACCCGGGACCCTCCGATTGAAAGTCCAACGCTTTAACCACTCGGCTATTGCGCCCGTCCTGCCTCTTCTTCGTCTTCCGTCAGTATCTCCAGTTTTAGAGTAATGCAAGCGCGTGAATGACTGGTGTGAAAGCTCTTTGATTTGTCTCTGCACAAGATTCAGCGCTATATAAATGCTGATTAATCAAATGATTAATAGGATCGTTGTTTGTTCGTGTTTGTTTCACTTTTTTACCTGATCTCTTTCCTGTTCCGTCTCTCTCTCCTTCCCTTCATCATCTTCATGACATCTTGTGTCATATCTTCTATTGATCATCATCATCATCATCATTATTATCATCATCATTAACATTATTATTATTATTATTGTTATTATCATTATTATCATTATCATTATTATTATTGTCACCAATATCATCATCATCATTATTATTATTTCATCACCATCATTGTTTCTTCTTCTTCTTCTTCTTCTTATCATTATTATTATTATTATTGTTGTTGTTGTTGTTATTGTTGTTGTTGTTATATCACCATCATTGTTATTATTATTATCATTATTATTAATATTATTATTAGTAGTAGTATTTCTATCATTGTTGTATAATAATGATTATTGTTATCATTATTCATTGTTCTGGTTCTTTTCGAATGTGTTGTTGGTTACATTGGTCATCATGATAATCATCAACATCATTGTCGTCGTCGTCGTTGTCGTCGTCATCATTATTATTATCATTATCATCATTATTGTTGTTGTTTGTGCTTCGTATGGTACTGTTATTATCAACGGTCTTACATCTGGCATCTTCATGCTTTTCTTCGCCTCCTCCTCCACCTCAGTGATAAGAAAAACTAGGGAGAGCTGGACGGTACAAATAAGAAGCCCCCTCTCTCAGTCAAGTGTTTCGGCCCTTAACTCCTTACACTCTAAGGGGGCCGGGCCGCACCCAGGTCATGACTCCTGGATGCCCTTGTATTGCCGCCTTTTTAAAAATTTTTATCCTGGTCCTCAGCAGGTTCGAACCCGCGCCTCCAGGGTGGTCGCCACTTCAGGAAAGAGTCGCCTTTCTGGCAGACGTTTAATCCACTGAGCCGTTGTTTGAGAAGGGGAAAAAAAAAAAAAAAAAAAAAAAAAAAAATATATATATATATATATATATATATACTTCCATGTTTTTTCTGATGTCTTTTTTATTTTTTTAATTTTTTTTAAATCCTGCTTTGGAATCGAATAATTGTCTTTGTGTGTGTTGAGATATGATTTTGTCTCAGTTCAGATCTGTTTCTTTCAATAACATGTGACGTGTGACGTAAGATCTGTGACCTGAGACTGATGACCTCTTGCCTGTGACCTGTGACGTGACCTGTGACCTGTAACTGTGACTTTTGACCTGTGACCTGACAACAACCCGCGTGACCTGACCTGACCTGACTTTTTCGACCCCGCGACATCCGTGACCTGATGATACCTGTGACCTCCGACTTTTGACCTGTGGCCTCTTGGGTTCTACACCTCTCCCCCTCCCACACACACGCACACCAACCCTCCTCCTCACCACCCTCCCCCCTTCCCCCCCCCCCCCCCACATACACACCTCATCAGGGCAGAACCAGTATGACCTACGCCTGGTAGGAGGCAGCCACAATGCGGAGGGACGGGTGGAGATCTTCTTCAGCGGTCAGTGGGGGACGGTGTGTGACGATTCCTGGGGAACCGCGGACGCCATGGTCGTCTGCAGACAGCTGGGCTTCGACCCGTGAGTGTTTTCATCGTCGTCGTTTTCATCATCATCTTCATTGTCATCATTGTCGTCGTCTTCATCATCGCCGTCGTCGTCGTCGACGTCATCATCATCATCATCATCAGCAGCAGCAGCAGCAGCAGCAGCAGCAGCAGAATCATCACCGTCGATGTCAGTTTTGTCGTTTCGATCAGTATCATCACCGTCGTCCTTAGGTCTGTCGTCGTCGTCATCATCATCTTCATTAGTGTCGTCATCGTCTGACGTTATCATTATTGTCAGTTTTGTCGTCTTCATCATCATCCATCACGATCTCGTCGTCATCGTCATCGTCTACATCCTCTCGGTGCCTCACCTGGTATGTTTTCTAGGACGGCCCATCCCCCCCCCCCCGCCCCCCCACCCTCACCCCACCACTACCCCCCCCCCCCCCCCCCCCCCCCCCCCCCACAGCAGTTCTCTCAATGTTCGCTCCACTGGTTGTCCTCTGACGTCACAGTTTGTGTGGTTGTCTGCCCTAGGATGTGGGGTACCTCTAGTCTTTATGGGTTGTTTTGTACCAGGTGTAGGTATGATTTCATTTCTTTCTTCTCTCTCTCTCTCTCTCTTTACAAAAGAAAGGTTTCAAGGTCCTCTGTAATGTGTCTGGGGCTCCATCTTCAGAAGGTGGAACCCAAACCGCTCGTTCCACAACCTCCCCTGACCAAAGTCAGCTACCCCTTTACACTCGGGTGGAGTAAAGTGTTACCAGTCTTATTTGGGCCGTTCAACAGAGACTTTGCTGTTATTTCTGACTGTTCGACAGAGAGATTGCTGTTAATTTTTGGCTGTTCGACAGAGACTTTGCTGTTATTTCTGACTGTTCGACAGAGAGATTGCTGTTAATTTTTGGCTGTTCGACAGAGACTTTGCTGTTATTTCTGACTGTTCGACAGAGAGATTGCTGTTAATTTTTGGCTGTTCGACAGAGACTTTGCTGTTATTTTCGGCTGTTCGACAGAGACTTTGCTGTTATTTCTGGCTGTTCGACAGCGAGATTGCTGCTATTTTCGCTATTCCACAGGGACATTATTGTTATATTTAGGCTGTTCACAAGGACATTGCTGTTATTTTTGGCTGTTCGACATTGACCATTGCTGTTATTCTTGGGTGTCCCACAAGGACATTGCTGTTATTCTTGGTTTTTAGACAAAGACATTGTTGTTATTTTTTACTTTTCGACAGAGACATTGTGCTTTTTTTGCTTTTCCCCAATGGCCTTTGCGCTGCCCTTGGCTGTTCGCCCTTGCCCTTGTGTTTTTTTTTGGTCTTTCAACTGGGCGTTTGTTCTTTTTTGGTTTTTTTGGGGCCGACTTTTTTATGTTATTTTTGGGGTCTTAAACCGGGGGCCTTTTGCATCATTTTGGGTTTTCCGCCCCGGGGGGGCGCGGGCATTTTTGGCTAAATTGCCATTGTTTCCCCTTTTGGGAGTTGAACAAAACCCTTGGTTTTTTTTTGGGTTTTCCCCCAGGGACATTGCTGTCATTTTTTGGCTGTTCGCCGCCGTTTTTGGGTCTTTTTTGGCTGTTCGCCCCAGTGCATTGCGGGCCTTGTTGGTGTTCCACAGGGACATTTTTAAAAATTTTTTGGCCCTCATAAACCCCGGACATATTAAAGTATTTTGACGTTCGACAGCCCGTAACTGTCTTTTTTAAACTGTTCGCCTTTGACATCCCTGTCTTTGTTGACTGTTCCCTTGCCTTTGGGTTTTTCTTGGCTGTCGCCCGGGGGCCATTGTCTTTTTTTGGACTTTTCCCAAACGAGCCCATTGTTCTTTTTTTGGCTGTTCGAAAAAACACTTTGCTGCTTTTTTGGCTGTTCGAAAAGGACATTGCTGCTTTGTTGACTGTTCGACTTTGGCAATGGCAAATTTTTGGAAATTGCCCCCAGTGACTTGCGATTTTTTTACTTTCCCCAATGGACACTGTTCTTTTTTTGGCTGTTGGGGACAGACTCTTTTGGTTTTTTTTTTGGGCCCTTTTTCCCGCCATTGACATTGCTTCTTTTTGGGGTTTGGTTAAACGGGAAACATTGATGTTATTTTGGGTTGGGCCCTTGACATGCATCTTTTTTGGGCTTTTTCGAAAAGGGAAAATGTTTATTTTTGGCTGTTTAAAACCGGAGCATTGTTTTTTTGTTGGTGTTAAACATTGACTTTGGGCTATCTTTTTTGGGCTGGGGAATAGCCCCTTGCTTTTAAATTTTTGGCTTTTCAACAGCCAATTGTTTTTTTTTTTAAGGCTTTTTCGTTTGGACATTGCTGCTTTGTGACGTTTGCCCTTGGGCCTTGTGCAATTTTGGTCTTCAGCTGAGCCATTTTTCTTATTTTGGGCTTTTGGACGGACAATTGCTGTCCTTAAGGGTTCGCCCTTGACTTGCTGCATTTGCCCTGTTGGGACATTGACATTGCTATCTTTTTTGGGCTGTTCGACTTTGGGACTTTAAAAAATTATTTTTTGGTGTTAAAGGGACACATTGCGTCTTTTAGGGCTGTTCGAAAATTAAATTCGTTTTTGGGGATGTTCCCCCGGGGGGAAAATTGTGTTATTTCGGGGCCCTTTCAGGGGTTTTGGCAAACCCCCTTACCCCCCCGCCACTTCGGCCAGGGGCCTATCTTCCGAGATTGTGGATGCCGTGCCCTGTGGGGGGGGGATGGGAGCACCCTCCCCGTGGGGCCCAATTCCTTCGGCGATGGGGAAACAAAAAACCCTATGAGGCCGCGGCGTAAATTGAAAACCCGGTTTTCCTCGGGGGCCCGGGTTTTGTTGTGGTTTTTTTTGCCGTTTTTTTTTGTTTGTTGTTGTTGTTTGTTGTTTATTTAGCGTTTTTGGGGGTTTTATGTTGGGGTCGCTTTTGTTGTTTTTTGGTTGTTGTTGGGGTTTTTCCCTATGATGATACATGATGACGGTGTGGAAATGTTGTTTGAAAGTGATTTTCGTGCTGTTGTTTTGTTGTAGGTGGTGGTGGTGGGGTGGTGCCCCCCGGCGGGGGTTTTATAACGTGGGGAAAAGCTGTTTGGTGGGTTTGGGGAAAACCAAAAATTGCCCCGATATGCGCTTTTTGGTGTTCCCGTGGGAAAGACGTGGACGTTTTTAATTGGGTTTTTTAAAAAACTTTTGAAACGCCGTGGTTTTAATGATGTAATGCTATTGCCGTTTTAATGGCGATCCCCAAAGGCCCACCCCACAAATTGGGGAAGGGGAAAAAGAGCCCAAAAACCCCTTTGGGCCCCATTCAGTTTCATTTTCGTAGTCAGGGGGGCCATGCGAACGGCCAAAACCATAAAACGTTAAAACCACTTTGGAAAGCGAGCCTGCCCAGCGGGACCAACGCGTTGTCGGGCCCTTTGGGAAAAAAAAAAAAAAAACAAAAACCAAAAAAAAAAAAAAACCAAAAAAAAAAACCCCCCAAAACAACCCCACACCCACACAAAAAAAAAAAAACCCAAAAAAAAAACAAAAAAAAACGGGGGAATAAAAAATTTAGTAAGCTTCCCTTTAAAAAAATAAATAATAAAATAAAAAATTTAAATTATAATATAAAAAAAAGGGGGTTAGTGTAAAAAATTTTAGTAATTCCCTAAAAATGAATTAATAATAAAAACTAAATAAATTCCCCAAAAAAAACAAAAAAAACCAAAAAAGGGTAAAAAAAATAACCCAAAAAAAAGGTAAAAAATGAAGCCCACTTTCACCCATCACCCCACATGCATAAAAAAAAAATGCCCGACAAGAAAGTTTCAATAATAAAAGCCCCGTAAAATAATATAAACGAAACCTGGCTCCAACCCACACACACACACCCCGGATTACCGTGAAACCCTCTCCCCCCCCACACCCTTTTCCCGTTAAGTATCGAGTTCCCCACACACACACACCAAACAAAAACACCCACTACGAGATGAACACTTACTTGTAAAAGGGCACATATAAAAGCACATTCAAAACAAATAAAGTCTTGACCCTCAACAACCCACCCCCCCCCACACACACAAAATTATTGCACCCCCTCTACCCCCTCCCCCCAAACTAATTTCTAGTCTCCGAAACCGCAGTTTCCCCGGGCACACCCCCCACACACACAAACCAATCCAGGTAAACCCATTAAATTGTTCCCCAAAGCCCCACCCCCTACCCCCATATCCCCCCCCCCAAACTCCAACCGTACAAAAAAAAGATTTTTCCTATAAATAAATTTTATAAAATTATATTTTTTAAAATATATAAAATTTCCAATATCCTGTTCCCTCCCCCCGTGTCCGTTTTTTTTTACATAATACCCCCTTCCTAACCCCACCCCCCTGCACCCCCACCTCCCTCCACACACAACCCACACACACCAAACAAACACACCCCCGTACACTTATTTTCCCCTGCCACTTGGTCCCATTTTCCCACCTGGCCATTCACAAACGCACTCAAAAGCACACAAAACCAAAAACAAAACACCGCCCACTGAGGGGCCGAAAAGGGGGAAAGGGGGAAAGATTCTGTCCCAAAAAAACCCCGTGGCGTCTGTGTGTTGCTGGGGTTCTTTTGGGTTTTTGGGCCCCGGCCCACAGAGCCTCGGTTCCGGGTTTTTGAAGAAATTTGCCCCCTTGGGGGGTTTTGGGGAAATGTGCCGTTTTGTTTGATTTCCCAAAGCATGTGCTCTATTTCATGTTAGTTTTTCGGCCGCCCCTTCTCTGTTTCTATTTCTTTGAGGCGATCGGGGTTTGTGATGGCCTTGAACCTGTTCTTTTTGGTTTTGTAAATTTTTGGGGGTTTTCGTTTTTCCCTGGGATGAAGGCCGCTCGTTGGTTGCGTTACCAGCAAGTCGGGCCGCTCGAAAATTTCCTTAACCCTGCATGCCCCGGGCGTATGCCCATGTGATTTTTTTAATCGAAATTTTGGGCTTTGGTTACCCCCTTTGGGGTTTCCCCAAATTCCTTTTTAATTTTCTGTTGGGGTTTAAATTGAGTGGTTGACCCCATGGCTTTTGGGTTTTCCGGGCGTATGGAAGGACGATGCCGGGAGGGCATGTGTCAAAAGCTTAAATTTCCCCATTTTAGGGGGGGTTGGGCCTTTGTGGAAGTTCTTTTCCCCAAAATTTTTTTCCCTTTTTTGTTTCCCCGGGGAATCCCAGCCGGGAAGGCCCCCTTTGGTGAGGAGCCATCGTGTATATGTGATTTTCCTCTTCTTTCTTTTTTCTTTATAACCCAGTTCCCCTTCCCGCTAGTTTCCCCTCGGGCCCCTTCCGACAATGTCTTTAGGTGGGGGGAAAAAGACTGTTTGAAAATAGAGGGTAGGTTTTGGGGGGGTTTTTTCCATTTTTGTTTTTTTCCCGGTTTCAAAGTCGGCCCTCCTAGCGGATTGTTTTCTTCTGCTTGCCCCCTTTAATTTTTCGCTGGGACGGCTGCCTTTTGGTTCCTTTGCCCGCGTTTCAGCGTGGGTTTTGGGGGGTTTTTTCTAATGCTTTGCGTGGTCAGGGATTTTTTTAACCTTGTTTCTGGCTCCCTGAAGGAAGGGTTTAAAAGCGGGGAAAATCCCCTTGGTTTTTTGTGGGCTTTGTTTTTTGTTTTTCCCAAGGGAAACCCCCTTAGTTTCCCTTTTTGGATTTCTTTCTAATTTTTGGAGGTTGCTTTGAGACGGGGGTTGTTCCCCAAGTCTATTTCGATCCCCCCTGGGGCCGGGAGTAAATTTTTTTCTACCCGGAAAGGGGTTTGGCGTTGTTAAATTTCCCTTTGGTTTCCCCATTGTTTTTAAAAGACTTGAAAGGCCCCTTTTTTTTTCCCTTTGAGAAACATTTTTTTTCCCTTTTGTTTTCTGAAGGTCCCCCTTTCCCTGTAAAGGGTGAAATTTTCCTAGGTAGGTAGGAACGGGTTTTCCATTTGGGAACCCCATCAAATGACCCCAGGGGGGGGGTTTATTTGTCGGGGTTTTTGGGTTTAAAGGGTGCACCCCCCCCTTTTGGGGCTTTCGCTGGTTGTGGAAAAACCTTTTGTCTTTGCACCATTGAAAATTGTTTAAGTTGTTTCGGGGACGGCTTCCGTTTTTTTCCTGAGCTTTTTTCGAATTTTTGAAGACGGGCCCCGTCATCCCCCAAGGGAAAAGCCCCCGGAAAATTCCCCATTGTTGTTTAAGTCTGAAAGGCCCCTTGTTTTCCCTTTGTGGGACGGGGGGAAAATTGGGGGGGCCCCTTGTGGCAGCCCCATGGATATTTTAGAAGGTGCGACATAAATTCCGGGGGGTTAGGGGGCGGTTTTTCCGGGAAAGCGCGCTGCTACCATTCTTGCAGTGTCAAACTTACCCTCCCTTATTTGAAGCCCCAAGGGGTGCGCAAATGGACTTTATTGTGGGGCATCTTCACGGCCCAATTGAAGGGCTTTTGTTTTCTTTTTTAAAAATCCTTCATACCCTTTCCCCGGGGCAGCTGCTTTTTCCCCCTTGGACTTGTGTTCGTCCCCTTGTTTAAAGGGGCAGTGCCTGTGTTCAAGCCCCTTGCATTTTCCTGGCTTTCATGCTTTTCCTGAGTTTCCCCAAATTTTTGCTTGGTAGGATCCGGTAGCCGCAACCTGACGATTGGTTTTTTCCCCTGGTTTTGGTATGGGTTTAAAGAAGCTTTGGCCCCTTTCCTGGGCCCCTGTCCATTGTGGAAATTTTTTGTTATAGTTTAAAAATTTGCTTCTGTCTTCTTCCGAAAGCTCCTTGATGTCTGAGTAACGAACTTTGTCTGGGCCAGGAGCCGATTCTTTCTTGCATTTAGCTATTGCCTCGTTTAGATCATCCATTGTCAAGTCATCATCAGGTCCAGTCTGCATAAGGGTTTTGGTTTAACTCCTCACATATTTCTTTTTTCTCATCTAAGTTTCTTTGATCACTCTGTTGTATGAAACGTTTGAGCCAGGCAGATCCTTTTTCTTTCATTTGTCTTAAGCTTGGTTCCGTCAGTGTCTAACATGTCTGGGGTTGTTGTTGTGCACGTTTTCCCTTCCATGCGACGATAAAATTGCCAGAACTCTGTCAATGTTGTGTCATAACTGAGTGCCTCGCAAACTGTTTCCACTTGTCATTTTTGGCCTCTTGAGCAGTGACTTCAAACTGTTAAGTTTTTTCTTCATTTTGTTTCAATATCATTTGTCCGGAGATGGTTTTGTTCTTTCTTTTTGCCAAAGTTTGACAGCCGCATGTTTTTCTATCCCAGGCTCTCTCTGTGTCGGTATTCCACCATGGGGCTGAATAGTTTGTATCCTGTTCAGTGCCGTTCTTTTGTTTCTTCTGCGTCTTAATTTTCGATGACGGTTGTCTCTTTGGTTTCATACTGAAATGGATCACGCAGTTTCATACAGGGTTTATCGGACAGTTTCTGTAAGACTGAAAGCTACCGGGAGGTGGTCGCTGCCTTGGTATGGAAGCGTCTCTGCATTCATTTCTGCTCTGAATTTGGAGATGTTAGAGCGATGGTCGATCACACTGTCACTGTCCCCTTGTCTTGTTCCAAGGCGATTTGGGGATGTGGTTGTAAAGGGCTAAGAAGAATGGCCCATTCAAAGACCTGCTAAACCACAGTGAAGGAACGCAAGCTCCGCTGGTATGGACACGTCACACGATCAGACGGCCTAGCCAAGACCATCCTGCAGGGTACCGTACAAGGAAGGAGGAAGAGAGGCAGACAGAGAAAGCGGTGGGAGGACAACATCAAAGAGTGGACGGGCCTGCCATTTGCCACAACTCAAAGGGCCGCTGAGGACCGAGGCAGGTGGCGCGAGCTGACCAGGCAGTTATCCATGGTGCCCCAACGACCCACCCACGGGTCAAGGGATAGATGAGATGAGATGAGAGCCAATGATAACGACGACAACGGCGATTGTGATGATAATGTTGACGACGATGTTGGTGATAACAGTGATAACAACGATAATGGTGTTGACGATAATAATGATGGTGATACCATGGATAACAACTCCGATGACGACGCCGACGATGATAATTCTGTTGACGATAATAATGAGGATGTTACCACTGATAACAATGACGATGATGACGATGACGATGGCAATTCTGTTGACGATAATAATGATGATGATACCATTGATAACAACGACAATGATAGTTTCAGTTTCACGCTACACCACATCTGTTGAGCAGATCCTGCCCAGCAAGCATAACCCAACGCGCTTAGTCAGGCCTTGAGTGCATGCTTACATATTTGTGTACCTATGAAAGTGGATTTCATTTTACGTAATTTCGCCAGAGGACAACACTCTCGTTGCCATGGGTTCTTTTTCAGTGCGCCAAGTGCGTGCTGCACACGGGACCTCGGTTTATCGTCTCATCCGAAAGACTAGACGCTCAGTTTGATTTTCCAGTCAAACTTAGGAGAAAGGGCGAGAGCGGGATTCGAACCCACACCCTCACGGACTCTCTGTATTGGCAGCTGAGCGTCTTAACCATTCTGCCACCTTCCTCCTAACAATGATAATTCTGTTGAAGTTAATGAGGATGATACCACTGATAACAATAACGATGACGACAACGATGACGATGAGAATTCTATTGACGGTAATGAGCATGATGCCACTGATAACAACGACGACGACAACGATAATAATGTTGTTGACGGTCATGAGGATGATACCAATGATAACAACGACGATGATGGCGACGACGATTATAATTCTGTTGACGGTAATGAGGATAAAACTACTGATGACAACGCCGATGACGACGACGACGACGATAATTCTGCTGACGGTAGTAATGATGATACCACTGATACAACGACGATGATGACGACGACGATGATAATGATAATTCTGTTGACGGTAATAATGAGGATGATACCACTGATAACGACGATGATAATAATAATAACAATGCAGTTGACGATAATAATGATGATACCACTGATAACAACGACGACGACTAATGTGATTATGTTGACAATTAACGAGGATGATACCAGTGGATAACAACGACGACGATGATAGTAATGCTGTTGACGATAACAATAATGACGATACCACTGATGACAACAACGACGACTACGATGATGATAATGCTGTTGACGATAATAGTAATGACGATACCATTGATAGTAACGACGACGATGATGATAATAATGCTGTTGACGATAATACTGACGATACCACTGATAACAACGACGACGATGATAGTAGTAATGCTGTTGACGAAGATAATAATAACGATACTAGTGACAAGAACATTACGATGATGATGATGATGATGATGATGATGATGATGATGATGATGATGATGCCGATACCACTGATAATAACGACGACGATGGTGATGATAATGCTGTTGACAATAACTATTGACGATACCACTGATAAAAACAACTACGATGATGATATTAATGTTGTTGGCGATGATAATACTGACGATACCATTGATAACAACGACGATGATGATCAGAATGCTGTTGACGATTATAGTAATGACGATACCATTGATAATAACGACGACGACGATGTTGATAATGCTTTTGACGATAGTAATACTGACGATACCCTGATGACATCTACGATGATGATAATAATAATACTGTTGTTAATACTGCTGATAAAACTGATAACAACGACGACAGTGATGATAATAATGCTGTTGGCGATAATACTTACGATGCCACTGATGACAACAACGACGACGATGATGATGATAATGCAGTCGACGATGGTAATAACGATGATACCACTGATGACAGCAACGACAATGATGATGATGATAATGATGTTGACGATAATAATACTGACGATACCACTGATGACAACAACGACGGTGATGATGATAGTAATGCAGTTGAAGATAATAATAACGATGATACCACTGATAGCAACAACGACGACGATGATGATAATAATGTTGTTGACGACAATAATGATAACGATACCACTGATGAAAACGACAACGATGACGATAATAATGCTGTTGACGACAATAACGATGATACCACTGATAACAACAACGACGATGATGATGATGATAATGCAGCTGACGATAATAATAACGATGATACCATGATAACAACAACGACGATGATGATAATAATAATAATGCTGTTGACGATGATACCACTGATAACAACAGCGACGATGATGATAATAATAATAATGCTGTTGACGATGATACCACTGATAACAACAGCGACGATGATGATAATAATAATAATGCTGTTGACGATAATTACTGACGATACCACTGATAACGACGACGACCATGATGATGATAATGCAGTTGTCGATAATAATAATAATAATAATAATAATAATAATAATAATAATGACGATGATGATGATGACCGATGATACCACCGATAACAACAACAAGCACGATGATGATGATAATAATGCAGTTAAACGACGATACCGCTGACAACAACAACAACAACGACGACGACGACGACGACGATGATGATGATGATGACAATAGCGCCTTTGACGATAATGATGCTGACGATGATACCACTGATGACAACACCGACGATGTTACAGACATACGCCTGATGGACGGTGGTCAGCCGTGGCGGGGCCGGGTGGAGGTGGAGAGGAACGGTCAGTGGGGCATCGTGTGTGACGACGAGTGGGACCACACTGACGCCGCCGTCGTCTGCCGTCAGCTGGGCTTTGATGGGTTAAGTTCTTCTTTTGTCCGTTTGTCTGTCTGTCTGTTTTGACTGTGTGTGTGTGTGTGTGTGTCTGTCTGTCTGTTTTGACTGTGTGTGTGTGTGTGTGTCTGTCTGTCTGTCTTTGATTCTCCCTTTCTGTCTTTCTCTGTGTGTGTGTGTGTGTGTGTGTGTGTCTGTCTGTCTGTCTGTCTGTCTGTCTGTCTTTGATTCTCCCTTTCTGTCTTTCTGTGTGTGTGTGTGTGTGTGTGTGTGTGTGTGTGTCTCTGTCTGTCTCTGTGGGTGTCTCTTTCTCTGTCTTTCTCTCTCTGTCTGTCTGTGTCAGCTTGTGTGTGTGTGTGGGGGTGGGGGGGGGGGGGGGGGCTGCCTGTGGGCCTGCCTGCCTGTCGGTCTGTCTCTGTGTGCGTCTGTGTAAGTCTGGCTGTCTGTGTGTGTCTGTGTGTGTGTGTGTGTGTGTGTGTTTGTCCGTGTGGCTGCCTGTCCTGTTTCTCGGTTTGTCTGTGTGTGTGTCTGTGTGCCTACATGTCAGTATGTCTGTGTGTGTGTCTGTGTGAGTCTTGTCTGTGTACCTACATGTCAGTATGTCTGTGTGTGTGTCTGTGTGAGTCTTGTCTGTGTGCCTACATGTCAGTATGTCTGTGTGTGTGTCTGTGTGAGTCTTGTCTGTGTACCTACATGTCAGTATGTCTGTGTGTGTGTCTGTGTGAGTCTTGTCTGTGTGCCTACATGTCAGTATGTCTGTGTCTGTGTCTGTGTGAGTCTTGTCTGTGTACCTACATGTCAGTATGTCTGTGTGTGTGTTTGAGTCTTGTCTGTGTGCCTACATGTCAGTATGTCTGTGTGTGTGTCTGTGTGAGTCTGTCTGTCTGCCTGCATGTCAGTATGTTTGTGTGTGTGTGTCTGTGTGAGTCTTGTCTGTGTACCTACATGTCAGTATGTCTGTGTGTGTGTGTCTGTGTGAGTCTTGTCTGTGTACCTACATGTCAGTATGTCTGTGTGTGTGTCTGTGTGAGTCTGTCTGTCTGCCTGCATGTCAGTATGTCTGTGTGTGTGTCTGTGTGAGTCTTGTCTGTGTACCTACATGTCAGTATGTCTGTGTGTGTGTCTGTGTGAGTCTTGTCTGTGTACCTACATGTCAGTATGTCTGTGTGTGTGTCTGTGTGAGTCTTGTCTGTGTACCTACATGTCAGTATGTCTGTGTGTGTGTCTGTGTGAGTCTTGTCTGTGTGCCTACATGTCAGTATGTCTGTGTGTGTGTGTGAGTCTTGTCTGTGTGCCTACATGTCAGTATGTCTGTGTGTGTGTCTGTGTGAGTCTTGTCTGTGTGCCTACATGTCAGTATGTCTCTGTGTGTGTGTGAGTCTTGTCTGTCTGCCTACATGTCAGTATGTCTGTGTGAGTCTTGTCTGTGTGCCTACATGTCAGTATGCCTGTGTGTGTGTCTGTGTGAGTCTTGTCTGTGTGCCTACATGTCAGTATGTCTCTGTGTGTGTGTGAGTCTTGTCTGTCTGCCTACATGTCAGTATGTCTGTGTGAGTCTTGTCTGTGTACCTACATGTCAGTATGTCTGTGTGTGTGTCTGTGTGAGTCTTGTCTGTGTGCCTACATGTCAGTATGTCTGTGTGTGTGTCTGTGTGAGTTTTGTCTGTCTGTATCCCTCCATCATTCACACACAACCACCTCCCCCCCACACACACCCAACCAACGAGCCACCCAACCAACCACCCAACCACCCAACCAACCACCCAACCAACCACCCACCCACCCAACCAACCACCCAACAACCAACCACCCAACCAGTCTGCAACAAGGGCCTTGTCCCTGACGTATCATGCACGGTGTCTCCAACAGCTAGTGTCTTCCCCCTGACGTATCATGCACGGTGTCTCCAACACCGCGAACGCTATGACCTTGCCCCTGATTTATCATGAGTGGTGTCTCCAACACCACGAACGCTATGACCTTGCCCCTGACTTATCATGCACGGTGTCTCCAACAGCTAGTGTCTTGCCCCTAACTTATGCACGGTGTCTCCAACAGCTAGTGTCTTGCCCCTAACTTATGCACGGTGTCTCCAACAGCTAGTGTCTTGCCCCTGACTTACCATGCACGGTGTCGCCAACAGCTAGTGCCTTGCCCCTGACTTACCATGCACGGTGTCTCCAACAGCTAGTGTCTTGCCCCTGACTTGTCATGCACGGTGTCTCCAACAGCTAGTGTCTTGCCCCTGACTTACCATGCACGGTGTCTCCAACAGCTAGTGTCTTGCCCCTGACTTATGCACGGTGTCTCCAACAGCTAGTGTCTTGCCCCTGACGTATCATGCACGGTGTCTCCAACAGCTAGTGTCTTCCCCCTGACTTATCATGCACGGTGTCTCCAACAGCTAGTGTCTTGCCCCTGACTTATGCACGGTGTCTCCAACAGCTAGTGTCTTGCCCCTAACTTATGCACGGTGTCTCCAACAGCTAGTGTCTTGCCCCTAACTTATGCACGGTGTCTCCAACAGCTAGTGTCTTGCCCCTGACTTGTCATGCACGGTGTCTCCAACAGCTAGTGTCTTCCCCCTGACGTATCATGCACGGTGTCTCCAACACCGCGAACGCTATGACCTTGCCCCTGATTTATCATGAGTGGTGTCTCCAACACCACGAACGCTATGACCTTGCCCCTGACTTATCATGCACGGTGTCTCCAACAGCTAGTGTCTTGCCCCTAACTTATGCACGGTGTCTCCAACAGCTAGTGTCTTGCCCCTAACTTATGCACGGTGTCTCCAACAGCTAGTGTCTTGCCCCTGACTTACCATGCACGGTGTCGCCAACAGCTAGTGCCTTGCCCCTGACTTACCATGCACGGTGTCTCCAACAGCTAGTGTCTTGCCCCTGACTTGTCATGCACGGTGTCTCCAACAGCTAGTGTCTTGCCCCTGACTTACCATGCACGGTGTCTCCAACAGCTAGTGTCTTGCCCCTGACTTATGCACGGTGTCTCCAACAGCTAGTGTCTTGCCCCTGACGTATCATGCACGGTGTCTCCAACAGCTAGTGTCTTCCCCCTGACTTATCATGCACGGTGTCTCCAACAGCTAGTGTCTTGCCCCTGACTTATGCACGGTGTCTCCAACAGCTAGTGTCTTGCCCCTAACTTATGCACGGTGTCTCCAACAGCTAGTGTCTTGCCCCTAACTTATGCACGGTGTCTCCAACAGCTAGTGTCTTGCCCCTGACTTGTCATGCACGGTGTCTCCAACAGCTAGTGTCTTGCCCCTGACTTATCATGCACGGTGTCTCCAACAGCTAGTGTCTTGCCCCTAACTTATGCACGGTGTCTCCAACAGCTAGTGTCTTGCCCCTAACTTATGCACGGTGTCTCCAACAGCTAGTGTCTTGCCCCTGACTTATGCACGGTGTCTCCAACAGCTAGTGTCTTGCCCCTAACTTATGCACGGTGTCTCCAACAGCTAGTGTCTTGCCCCTAACTTATGCACGGTGTCTCCAACAGCTAGTTTCTTGCCCCTGACTTATCATGCACGGTGTCTCCAACAGCTAGTGTCTTGCCCTTAACTTATGCACGGTGTCTCCAACAGCTAGTGTCTTGCCCCTGACTTATCATGCACGGTGTCTCCAACAGCTAGTGTCTTGCCCCTGACTTATCATGCACGGTGTCTCCAACAGCTAGTGTCTTGCCCCTGACTTATCATGCACGGTGTCTCCAACAGCTAGTGTCTTGCCCCTGACTTATCATGCACGGTGTCTCCAACAGCTAGTGTCTTGCCCCTGACTTATCATGCACGGTGTCTCCAACAGCTAGTGTCTTGCCCCTGACTTATGCACAGTGTCTCCAACAGCTAGTGTCTTGCCCCTAACTTATCATGCACGGTGTCTCCAACAGCTAGTGTCTTGCCCCTGACTTATGCACGGTGTCTCCAACAGCTAGTGTCTTGCCCCTAACTTATCATGCACGGTGTCTCCAACAGCTAGTGTCATGCCCCTAACTTATGCACGGTGTCTCCAACAGCTAGTGTCTTGCCCCTAACTTATCATGCACGGTGTCTCCAACAGCTAGTGTCATGCCCCTAACTTATGCACGGTGTCTCCAACAGCTAGTGTCTTGCCCCTAACTTATGCACGGTGTCTCCAACAGCTAGTGTCATGCCCCTAACTTATGCACGGTGTCTCCAACAGCTAGTGTCTTGCCCCTAACTTATCATGCACGGTGTCTCCAACAGCTAGTGTCTTGCCCCTAACTTATGCACGGTGTCTCCAACAGCTAGTGTCTTGCCCCTAACTTATCATGCACGGTGTCTCCAACAGCTAGTGTCTTGCCCCTGACTTATGCACGGTGTCTCCAACAGCTAGTGTCTTGCCCCTAACTTATGCACGGTGTCTCCAACAGCAAGTGTCTTGCCCCTAACTTATGCACGGTGTCTCCAACAGCTAGTGTCTTGCCCCTGACTTATCATGCACGGTGTCTCCAACAGCTAGTGTCTTGCCCCTGACTTGTCATGCACGGTGTCTCCAACAGCTAGTGTCTTGCCCCTAACTTATGCACGGTGTCTCCAACAGCTAGTGTCTTGCCCCTGACTTGTCATGCACGGTGTCTCCAACAGCACGAACGCTAGGGCCTTGCCCCTGGCGACCTATGGCGTGGGGTCCGGGCTGATCATGATGGACGAAGTGAGCTGCCATGGCACGGAGGCTGTCCTGTGGGACTGCCCCAATGCCGGCTACCGCGTCCACGACTGCGAGATCTCCGAGGCTGCCGGGGTCGACTGTGCGAGTCAGTGTGATACCTTTGAACAGAAGGAAGAAAGTGCAAATAATAATGATAATGATGATGACGATAATAATGATGATGATAATAATAATAATAATCATAATCATAGTGATGACGATGATGATAATCATCATCATCATCATCATAGTAGAAAGAAGAAAGAACGAACGAAAGAAATATCGAGAATTAACACAAAAAAAGTAACAACAATAGAAAATAAAGAATTTTTTTTTTAAAGCACACTACTCTGCACCACTCTTACTACACACACGCATACAAACGCGTACACACACGCGCCACAAGTACGCGCGCCCTCGCGCACCCAAGCACTCAAGCACACACACACACGCGCATACGCAAGCAAGCGCGCATACACACACACACGCGCGCACACACACACATACACACACAATCACGCGCGCATGCACACACAACAGAATGTCAACAACAACAAAAAACAACAACAAAAACCGAAAAAACGACAACCCGCTTTAGATTTGAACGAAATATTTGTCTCACCAAATACTAGCTACAAAACTGCAGACCACAAGTTTGTATTTGTATTTCTTTTTATCACAACAGATTTCTCTGTGTGAAATTCGGACTGCTCTCCCAAGGGAGAGCGCGTCGCTACACTACAGCGCCACCCATTTTTTGGTATTTTTTTTTCCTGCGTGCAGTTTTATTGGTTTTTCCTATCGAAGTGGATTTTTCTACACAATTTTGCCAGGAACAACCCTTTTGTTGCCGTGGGTTCTTTTACGTGCGCTAAGTGCATGTTGCACACTGGACCTCGGTTTATCGTCTCATCCGAATGACTAGCGTCCAGACCACCACTCAAGGTCTTAGTAGAGGGGGAGAAAATATCGGCGGCTCAGCCGTGATTCGAACCAGCGCGCTCAGATTCTCTCGCTTCCTAGGCGGACTGCGTTACCTCTAGGCCATCACTCCACAGTTGTTCCTACAGGACACACCGTCACTGGAGCTACACGCTGGGGACGGAATGTATGATAAAATACTGATGACTCTCGTGATGAATGTCATTATTCATTTTTGTGTCCCGAATTCTCAAAGTCGTAAGCGATTGCTTACAAACGGGCCATAACACGCAAAATTGGATTTTACTTTCTCAGCACTGCAAGGAAACGTTTGTAACTGAAACTTGACAAATATAATTTATTCACATTCTTATATCGACTGTGTAAGAGTTTGGGTATTTTTTAGACGCTATTAAATTATTGACATTCAGTATCCACTTTTTTTGTTGTTGTTTATGCTGTTGCTAATTATTATTGAAACTCGCCAAATTTGTTTAAATTATTATATCGAATGATAATGTGATAATTATCACCAGACGCCATTACCATTGTTGACGTATGACCCCCCCCCTCCCTCCCCCTCCACCCCTTCTGTTGCTGTTGCTGTAATTTGGTATTCATGATTGTAAATTCTTGTTGTTTTTATATTTGTTAATTGGATAGAAATGGCACTCAGCTCTTTCAAGTCTGGCCTTAAAACCCACCTCCTCACAAGATAGCCCCCCCCCCCCCCCCGTCCTTCCCCCCCTCCTCGCCTCTTCCTTGTCTTCAGTTTCTTCAGTTTTAGAGTTATGCATGCGTGTAAATGACTGGTGTGAAAGCGCTTAGATTTGTCTGTGCACAAGATTCAGCGCTATATAAATACTATTATTATTATTATTATTATTATTATATCCGTACTGTGCGGCAGAGGTGGTTGTGTTTTTTTTCTTGGTCTTCTTGTCTGGAATCAACTACATCTGCAGATCAGGCACACTTCGTCTTCCACTTCATTCCAGCCTTCTTTGAAAACCCACCTTTTGACACTAATGTAAAGCACCGCCGCTGGCGCCACTCCATTGTTCTCGCTGTGTATTTCTAGCCTCTGTGTGTGTGTGTGTGTGTGTGTGTGTGTGTGTGTGTTAAACCGACAACGTTTACGTAAAGCGCCTAATCCTAAGCAGCAGGCAGGGGACGTATGAATCGATATTCTTCTTCTTCTTCTTCTTCTTCTTCTTCTTCTCTAACTATTTCATTGATTAAACCTTCTTGACTTGACCAGTTTCAGACTCGACACAGCTTTGCCTTGAAAACTGCGACACCGAGAATGCCACTTCAAAGTAAGGAAATAAATTCCGGGTGTCGTGTTTCTTTTCATTCTGTGCCTGTCTTATGGAGGGAGCTTCTCTCTGTCTGTCTCTGTCTGTCTCTCTGTCTCTGTCTCTGTCTCTGTCTCTCTCTCTCTCTCTCTCTCTCTCTCTCTTCTCAATGATTCTTCCTTTCTGAAATACTGACAACCATCTCTCTCTGTCTCTGTCTGTCTGTCTGTCTGTCTGTCTGTCTGTCTCTCTCTCTCTCTCTCTCTCTCTCTCTATATATATATATATATATATATATATATGTGTGTGTGTGTGTGTGTGTGTGTGTGTAATTGTGATACACACACACATATATATATATATATATATATATATATATATATATATATACATATATATATATATATATATATATATACATATATATATATATGTGTGCATATAAAGTGTGCGTGCGCGCGCGTGTGTGTGTGTGTTCTTCTCACTTTGGCCTTTATTGAATAAATTGTCCAACACTCTCTCTCTCTCTCTGTATGTGTGTGTGTGCGTGTGTGTCTATGTATATGTATATATATATATATATATATTTTTTTTTTATCTGTCTGTCTGTCTGTCTCTGTCTCTCTCTCTCTCTCTCTCTCTCTCTCTCTCTCTATATATATATATATATATATATATATATATACATATACATATATGTATATATAAATATATTTATAAATAATTTCTCTGTCTGGCTGTCTCGCTCTCTCTCTCTCTCTCTCTCTCTCTCTCTCTCTCTCTCTCTCTCTCTCTTTTCTCAATGATTCGTCCTTTCTACGCTGCTGGTCAGGCATCTGCTTGGCAGATGTGGTGTAGCGTATATGGATTTGTCCGAACGCAGTGACGCCTCCTTGAGCTGCTGATACTGATACTGATCTTCCTTTCTCAATACTGACAGCCATCTCTCTTTCTGTCTCTGTCTCTCTCTGTCTCTGTCTCTCTCTATATATATATATATAATTGTGATATATATATATGCATATAAAGTGTGCAATCCCCGCCTCCCCTCCCCTCCACACGCACACCCACACTTCTCCTCACTGTCCTATGTCCCCCAGCGCCAACACCGTCATCATTGGCATCAGTGTCGGCGTGAGCGTGCCCATCATCACCGTCATCATCGTTCTCATCTCCCGGGCAGTCTTCTCCAAGAAGAAGGCCAAGCCCAACAGGCACAGGTTCGCCAAGAACAAAGTGGCTTTCGTCCAGGTTGGTACGCACACTGCACGGAGCAGCAGTGTAAAGTGATGCTGGTGGTGGTGGTGGTGGTGATAGTGGTGATGGTGGTGGTGGTGGTGGTGATGGTGGTAGTGGCGGTGATATTGTTGTTGTTGTGGTGGTGGTGATGGTGGTAGTGGTGGTAGTGGTGGTGGTATTGTTGTTGTTGTTGTGGTTTGTGGTGGTGGTGGTGGTGATGATGATGGTGGTAGTTGTGGTGATATTGTTGTTGTGGTGGTGGTGGTGGTAGTGGTGGTGGTATTGTTGTTGTGGTGGTGGTGGTGGTGGTAGTGGTGGTGATATTGTTGTTGTGGTGGTGGTGGTAGTGGTGATGGTGGTGGTAATGGTGGTGATGCTGTTGTTGTGGTGGTGGTGATGGTGGTAGTGGTGGTGATGTTGTTGTTGTTGTGGTGGTGGTGGTGGTGATGGTGGTGGTGGTGATGCTGATGGTGGTAGTGGTGGTGATATTGTTGTTGTGGTGGTGGTGGTGGTGGTGGTGGTGGTAGTGGTGGTGGTATTGTTGTTTGTTGTTGTGGTGGTGGTGGTGGTAATGGTGGTGGTGGTAGTGATGACGATGTTAGTGGTAGTGGTGGTGATGATGATAGTAGTGATGATATTTGTGGGTGGTGGTGATGATGATTATAGTGGTGGTGGTGGTGGCGGAGGTGATGATGATGATAGTAATGGTATTAGTGGTGGTGCTGATGATGATGTTTATCATCATGATCATGATGATGACAATGGTGACTGCGGTAGTGGTGGTGGTGGTGATGGGGAAGATGATGATGATGATGACGACGACGACGACGATTATGGTGATGATGAAAAACATCACTCGTTCTGAAGCATATAATTCTCGTCAGGACATTTTCCTTCTCCTTCTTTTTTTTTTTTTTTTTTTTTTTTTTCCCCTGTGGTGAAACTGTCAAGATATTGCCACACTTCTTTAATCATCGTTATCAGTGCGGTTACAAGCATGGGAGTGGTGGTGGTGGTGGTGGTGGTGATGTGCCCATCTTGTGGAACATCGTCATGATTCTGAAGGAGTCGTATGCACACAGATAAGTTGTGACATTTGTCCTGGTATATAGGACAGTTGTTGATGAACTTATTGTTTTTCAGTCACACATTTATCTATATATTTCAGTAATCTATCTGTCTGTCTGTCTGTCTGTCTGTCTGTCTATTCACCCATTCTTTTGTTGATTTGTTTGTGTGTTAATCGTTCCTATAATCTATAGACTCTGTTTTTATCATCTTACAATCTGCACGCTCTGTTTTCCTAATCTATA
>NC_134900.1:5415970-5418470 GCF_041734735.1 Babylonia areolata | reverse complement strand
CTTTTGTGAAGGACTATGCCTCTCAGACTTGGAAGCAAGATTGCACTGGCTCTTAGTGCTGCAGCCTTGTGGGCTGGTTGGCCTTTGGGAACCATCCCAGCATCGACTGTCCTAAAACCCTCTTGGCCGAGAGAGTGGGGATGTAACTTGGGCAAGACACTCTCCACTATAATCAAATTCTAGCCCAAATAGTCGGAACAGCAGTTGCCTCCTCTGCTGTTCTGATGGTCATAGTCGGACACGACTGACTATATCATATATACTCAACTGACATGATGTGCATACCAAAGGTGTTCACTCTTTTTGCCAAAGACCCATTCCTATGGGCTGGTGGCCGCCTTGATAAAGGAATAAATTTTGTTCTTGTTCTTGTTCTTCTGCCTGTGTCTGTATGTGTGTGTCTGCGCGCGCGCGCGCGTGTTTGTGTCTGTGTCTCTCTGGCTGGCTGTCAGTGTTATCAGCATCTCTCTCTCTCTCTCTCTCTCTCTCTCTCTCTCTCTCTCTCTCTCTCTCTTTCTCTCTCTCTCTCTCTCTCTCTTCAGTCCTTATCTCTGTCTGTCTCTCTGTCAGTGTATGTCCGTTTGACTACTTCTTTCTCTCTCTCCCTCCGTCTCTCTCTCTTTAATCCTTATCTCTGTCTGTCTCTGTCAATGTATGTCCGTTTGACTACTTCTTTCTCTCTCTCTCTGTCTCTCTCTCTCTCCCCCACTACCTCTTTCCACATTTTTCTTCTCACACTATCACCACTCCTCACTCTCTCTCTCTCTCTCTGTCTCTCTCTGTCTCCCCCTCTCTCTCTGTCTCTCTCTGTCTCTCCTACTTACCCTCTCCTCTCTCTCTCTCTTTTATACTTTCTGTTCTCCCACCCTATCTCTTCCTGTCTCTCTTTTACTCTCTCTTTCTCTTTCTCTCCCTCCCCCTCTCCGTCTGTCCTTTCGCTTAGCGTAGTGTCAATATACAATTCAGTTCAGTGAAATTGTGTTCAGTGTAGTGTAGTGACTGTAGTTTAGTGTGATGCTGTGTAATGCAATGTCGTATAGTGTGGTCGAATGTAGTCTTGTGTGGTGTAGCAATGAGAAACCATTTACAGCTTAGTCTTTTGTGAAAGACTATGACTCTCAAACTAGGAGGCAAAATTGCACTGGCTCTTAGTGCTGCAGCCTTGGAGGCTAGTTGGCCTTTGGGAACCATCCCCAACGCCGACTGTCCTAAAACCCTCTTGGCCGAGAGAGTGGGAATGTAAGTTGGGCAAGACACTCTCCACTATAATCAAATTCTAGCCCAAATAGTCGGAACAGCAGTTGCCTCCTCTGCTGTTCTGATGGTCATAGTCGGACACGACTGACTATCATGAAGTCTTGTGTAGCGTGGTGTGGTTAAGGTGTGGTGTGGTTTGATTGATTGATTGATTGATTGATATTAGATACTTATATAGCGCTTATCCTCGGTCGGAGACCAAGCTCTAAGCGCTTTACAAACACGGGGTCATTTACACAACAGGCTGCCTACCTGGGTAGAGCCGACTGACGGCTGCCACTGGGCACTCATCATTCGTTTTCTATGTCATTCAATCAGATTTCAGGCACGCACACATACACACTCAGACAGACATGTAACATTTTACGTGTATGACCCCCCTTTTTTTTATCTACCCCGCCATGTAGGCAGCCATACTCCGTGGTGTGGTGTGGTGTAGTGAATGCATAGTGTGTTGTTACGGGCGGTACAACGTTTGAACACACAGTGTGATTTACATTGGCAGTCAGAACATTCACATGGGCATGATACAAAAAAAAGAAGAAGAAAAAGCACACACACACACACACACACACACACGCACGCACGCACGCACGCACACACACACACACACACACACACAACGATAACACAAACACACAAAAAAACTGACCACCAGTCTATTTTATTGAAACCTTAACAGCTAAGTGAGCTGACCTATGTCGATGCCGACAGTCCTGGGAATTAAACAGTAGCATCCAAAACTGTAGCCAAGTGCAGGGTGAGAAGGGGAGGGGTGGTGGTGGGGACACAGAGGATGGGAGGCTCTGGTCAGGGGGTTGGGGGGGTGGGGCGGGGGTCGGAGAGGAGGAGAAGACAGGCAGAAAGAGAGAGAGAGAGGTGGGGGAGAGAGAGAGAGACAGGGGTTGGGGAGAGAGAGAGAGAGGTTGGGGAGAGAGAGAGACGAGGTTGGGGAGAGAGAGAGAGGTTGGGGAGAGAGAGAGAGAGGTTGGGGAGAGAGAGAGAGACCGGGGTTGGGGAGAGAGAGAGAGAGGTTGGGGAGAGAGAGAGAGAGGTTGGGGAGAGAGTGAGAGACCGGGGTTGGGGAGAGAGAGAGAGAGGTTGGGGAGAGAGAGAGAGAGGTTGGGGAGAGAGAGAGAGACCGGGGTTGGGGAGAGAGAGAGAGGTTGGGGAGAGAGAGAGAGAGGTTGGGGAGAGAGAGAGAGGTTGGGGAGAGAGAGAGAGAGAGGTTGGGGAGAGAGAG
>NC_134900.1:5410970-5413470 GCF_041734735.1 Babylonia areolata | reverse complement strand
TGCTCCAGGGTGTTGAGCGCCCTGATGCTTCACCACCAGCTGAACCTGTTGTGGTCGAGGTGGAGGCCTGGCGACTGCGACGGGAACGGCAACAGGAACAGGTTTCTGGAGAAACAGAAGTTGAAGGATTGAAGGGAGGGAATTAGGGTTTGTTCACTGAGGTGTCCTCCCCTGCCCCTGGTCTAGAAATAGCTCCACGCAGCAATGAGGCTGATGAAAGCGATTTTTGTATCAGTGGGTGTCCTCCCAAGGGTGGTGGTTTTGGGGGCGGGGGGGTGGGGGTGGGGGTTCGAGGGGGGGAGTGAGTAAATGAATACACAGATATGTTACCAAGATAATTGATTAATTAACTGATTGATTGATTGATTGATAAATATATATATATATATGTGTGTGTGTGTGTGTGTGTCAGGTCAGGGGCTTAGCCCTTGCTACTGGTACCATGTAACCCAGTACTACCTGCCGCATGTGAAGTCTCCCAACGACGGACCAGGCGGAGGAGGAAACCTTTCCCAACGGCTGTGATGGCGGAAGAGGATGACCAAAGGACAGGGGGAGCTCTTATCCTTGGCTGGAAGTCCTCCTAGGAGACAGAACTCCAAAGAAAAAACCTGCACCTGCCGAAGCCGTCCTACATGTGGCAGTATCTGCATCTGTGGGTAGGCTACAGAGTGGGGAAGGGACTGCACAACTCCTCTTCACTAAAAAAAAAGTCACCTGTGTTGGTCAGGCAACCAGGCTAATGTTGGAACGACGAGCTGGCCCTTCAACACCCAGCTTTCCCAAGCCCTCGGCGATGGAGAAGTGGCAACGGGGACAGGCAGAGGATGCTGCTGGCAGTTCCTAGTCACGACTCTGCACGCAGGCGGCTGTGGGGTGATGGTCGTCCGCCGTAGACTGGGGCAGATGCAGCGCCCGTATCCTCCCACAGCGTCAGAGCAGCCCTTTTTATGGACAGTACTGCTCTCCCCACATGGGGAAGGGGAGATAAAAGGATCCCTAAACAAAGCCTGCCTCACCTAGTACCTTGTAGGAAACCGCATCTACTTGGACATCCAACACTAGCGGTCGAAAACAGAAGAATAGAACCAGGAGTCATGCCCTGACTCTGGGTGCCTGGAATGTTCGCACCCTTTTAGACAGAGATGACAGACAAGAAAGGCGCACAGCGCTCATTGCTAGAATGCTTGATCGCTACCAGGTGGTCATAGCAGCCCTGAGCGAAATCAGGTTTGCCGGTGAAACCCATCTGGAGGAAGTTGGAGGGGGCTACACCTTCTACTGCATTGGGAAGCCAAATGGCACCCCAAGAACCTCAGGCATGGGCTTTGCCATACGAACCAAACTTGCACGACAGCTTGACAGCCTTCCACGTGGGATAAACGATAGGCTGATGACCCTGCGTCTGAAGCTGTCCGAGGATCGCTTCTCCACAGTCGTCAGCTGCTATGCCCCGACGATGACCAACCCTGATGACATCAAAGAAGCTTTCTACGAGGAGCTCAGCCGCACCATTTCAGCGGTAGACAGAAAGGACAGGCTGATCATCCTTGTCTCCAACACAGTCATCCCTGAAGCACAGTGCGGCTTCCGCTCATGCAGGGGAACATACGACATGGTGTTTGCCGTACGCCAGATGCAAGAGAAGTGCCGTGAGCAAAACAAGGAGCTCCACATGATCTTTGTAGACCTGACTAAGGCCTTCAACACGGTGAACCGCCGTGGTCTGTGGAAGATCCTCCTAAAGTTCGGCTGCCCAGAGAGCATAATCCAGCTGATTGCGTCATTCCACGATGGCATGCAGGCGAGAGTACAGGAAAATACTGACATGTCGGATCCGTTCCCTGTGGTAAATGGAGTGAAGCAGGGCTGCGTCCTGGCACCCACACTGTTCTCAATTCTCTTTTCTGCCATGCTGATTGACGCCTTCCAAGACTGTGACCGGGGCATCTACATCTAGTTTCGCACAGACGGCAAACTTTTCAACTTGCGGCGACTCCACGCCAGGTCCAGGGTGTTTGAGGCACTGTTGAGAGAGTTCCTCTTCGCTGATGACTGCGCGCTTGTTGCACACACCCATGAGGACATGCAGTTCATTATGGACAGGTTCTCAACCTCCTGCAGGCGCTTTGGATTCGCCATCAGCCTCAGCAAGACCGAGTCCATGTACCAACCAGCTAGCTGACATAACGCCAGTGCCTGCCCCCCACCTGCAATCAAGATCGATGACACAGAGATCAAGTCAGTCGACAAGTTTTGCTACCTGGGCAGCACCCTATGCAGCAACGAAGCCCTTGATGCAGAAGTGACGCTGTGCATCGCCAAGGCCAGCTTCACCTTTGGCAGACTCAACAACAGGCTGTGGAACAACAAAGGCATCAGGCTCAGCACCAAAATCAAAACCTACAGAGCTGTTGTGTCGACCACCTTGTTGTACTGCTGTGAAACATGGACGACGTATCGCCGTCACATTCAACAACTTGAGCAGTTTCACCAGAGA
>NC_134900.1:5393470-5405970 GCF_041734735.1 Babylonia areolata | reverse complement strand
TCGGTGGCATCGTCATTACAGTTGTATGATTGTCAGTCGTTGTCAGCTATGACCACCAGAACAGCAGAGGAGGCATCTGATGTCCAGACTATCTGCGCTCGATTTGTTTGTTTGTTTGTTTGTTTTGTTGTTGTTTTTTTGTAGTGGACAGTGTCTTGCCCAAGTTACACCCCCACTCTCTTCAGCCAAGAGGGTTTTAGCGTTGGGATGGTTCCCAAAGGCCAACGAGCCCCCGAGGCTAGGCTGCATCACAAAGAGCCAGTGCAACCTTGCCTGCCTCCTGATTTCAGCCATAGTTCTTCACAAAAGACTACGTTTATGACTTCCCATTGTTGTCGGCTCGACTGTGAGCTGCTGTCAATCTGATATAAGCCAAGCGTTGGCCTAAACCATGATTATTACCTAACCCCTTTCACACTGTGAGCTGCTGTCAATCTGATATAAGCCAAGCGTTGGCCTAAACCATGATTATTACCTAACCGCTTTCAGACTGTCTCTGTTAACAACTTTCAGTCTGATCCAACCCTTATATCCTGCTGTGTGCCACAAGGCTCTGTCCTAGGCCCTGCTCTGTTCGTTCTTTACCCTGTCCTCTTTCTGATATCATTCCTGATCATTCTGTTTCTCACCACTCTTTTTGCTGATGGTACTCGACTACAAATAGACAGCCTGGTTCGATCAATGCCAGACTGCATTCTTGGTGTAAAAAAAAAATACTGGATGACATTCGAACAATTCAAGCTAAATAATGACAAACTTGAAGCTATGATTACTTTCCTCTACCACTTGCAATGACTCTCTTGTGGTTGGTGACGCCACAGTTCCGTTTTCTCAATCAGAAGGGAACCGTGGTGTGAACAAACTTGACTCAAACCTTAGTATTCACGATAAAGTGGGCAATCTGATATGCACAGTCAGTTGTGAGTTTCGTCAGTACCTTTCTGTTGAAACCACAAAAAGCACTCTTAATTCCCGCTTTTGTGCTTTCGCGAATCGACCACTGTAATTCTCTTTTCACAGGTTGCCCCCATAATCTTCTTCAGCGGATTAAAAAAAAAACCTTCAAAAAACCCGAATTTCACACAGAGAAATCTGTTGTGACAAAAAGAGTGATAATACGATACAATACAACACAGTGCAGTACAATACAATGCAATACGATGCAACACAACATGATACAACACAGCACAATAAAATAGAATGTATAGAATGTCATAAATACAATATAGCACAACACAGCACAACACAATGGAATGCAATGCAGTGCAATACAATACAATACAATACAATACAATACAGTACAATACAATACAACACAATACAATAGCCTTTTCACGGCCTCAGGGGCAGTGAATTAATATCCACAGTGTCTAGGGCTTTCACAAAGAAGGAAGTTGGGGCCAGCCAAACCCTCTCCTTCCAACCGCTTCAACCCTCCCCGGACGAAATCAGGTACCCAGGTACCCAGGGTGGGGTAAGGAAGATCGGGAAGCACCCTCCTCAAGGACGCAACACCATGCCCAAACAGGGCCTCGAACCCCGATCACTGGTGAACGAACACTGGAAGGTCCAGCACGTAGGCCCAGGAGGAGAGCGGTGGCCTAATGGTTACGCGTCCGCCTGGGAAGCGAGAGAATTTGAGGGCACGGGATGGAATCGCACACACTGGCCAGTATTTTCCTCCTCTCCCCCTCCACTGGACCTTGAGTGCTGGTCTAGCTGGATGCTAGTCACTTCAGTCGGATGAGACCATAAACCGAGGTCCCTTGTGTAGTATGCGCTTAGCGCACGTAAAAGAGCCCACGGCAGCGAAAGGAATGTCCTGGGCTGAATTCTGTAGGAGAGTTCCACTTTGATATGAAAACAAAATACATTTGCAGGCAGAACAAAAAGAAGTGGGGCTGCATTGTAGCGACGTGCTCTCCCTAGGGAGAGCAGCACAGATTTGACACAGAGAAATCTGTTTGTGTCAACGAGTAACAGCACGTAAAAGAACCCACGGCAACAAAATGGATGTCTCTGGCGAAATTCTAAAGAAAAATCCACTTCGATAAGAAAACAAACAGACAACAACGAAAAACTACTGCAGGCAGACAAAATACACAAAAATGCGTGGCGCTCTCAGTGCAGCGACGCGCTGTCCCTGGGAAGAGCAGCCCGAATTTCACACAGAGAAATCTGTTGTGACAAAAAGAGTGATAATATGATACAATACAATACAATACAATACAATACAATACAATACAACACAACACAACACAATAAAAACAGAATGTATAGAATGTCTAACAATACAATATAGCACAACACAGCACAATACAATAGAATGCAATGCAGTGCAATACAATACAGTACAATACAATACAACTCTGCCGCGACGGTTTCTGACGGTGATACCCACTTGTGTAGGTGCCAGAATCACAGCTGACGCTGGCATCCTCGGAGTGGGAGCAGTCCTCATCGCCCCACGGGTTGGCCGGGCACAGGTACAGCGAGGTCTCCGTTCCCGTGCACTGCACTTCGTCCAGAAAGGTGCTTGAAAAATAAGACCCTGCTCCGAAGTGAGCGTAGGAGTAGGCAACAGCAGATGATCTGTCGGACGGAACATCACAGCCATCAGTATCAGTATGAGTATCAGTAGCTCAAGGAGGCGTCACTGCGTTCGGTCAAATCCATATACGCTACACCACATCTGCCAAGCAGATGCCTGACCAGCAGCGTAATCCAACGCGCTTAGTCAGGCCTTGAGAAATAAATTAAATAAGATAAAATGAAATAAAATAGAACAGAATAAAATAACAAAATAAATAAATAGAAAATAATAGATAAATACATAAAAACACTACTACTACTACTACTAATATATATGAGGCGCAAAATCTTGATGGAGTCAACTCTAAGCGTACAAAAAAAGGAATAAATAAATAAATAAAATATAATAAAATCTTGCTGGACGTTGGGAAAGCGGCACTGGGGTGGGCAAGAGGAGGAGGAGGAGCAGGAGGAGGACTAGAGGAATAGGATGGGGAATAGGGTAAAGAAAAGGGTCAAACAGTTATAAAAAAAAAATTGTTGGACGCGAAGAAAAGAGGAGTTGAGAGAGCAGAAGGGGGAATGGGAGGAGGGGGAGAGGGAGGGAGGGAGGGGGGGGGGGACGAAGACGAGGACTGGGGTGAGCATGGGAGAAAGAAGACTTCCAGCAGCCACCGTTGCCGAATGTGTAATAGTCAGAATGTATAATATAGTCAGTCGTGTCCGACTGTGTGGTTCGTCCGTCGGGATCGACGAGGACCATCTAGTCATCCTGGGGGTAGGTGGGTTGGGCTCTGTGGGTTCCACAGATGACTGGTCAGGCCAAACCGCGCCCGGAAGGTTCTGACGCAGTGTGGGTGGACAGGGGATGGTGGCGGCTGTCGGGGGACTTGCTGGCACTGCTTTTCCTGGCCTGTCTGCGTTGCTCTGCTGCAGCGATTCTGTTGGCCTCACAGGATTTGGCGCCTTTGTGGACAGCTGAACGCCACTTTCGTGTCCGACTACGACCATCAGAACAGCAGAGGAGGCAACTGCTGTCCCCCGACTATCTGAGCTAGAATTGGATGATAGTGGAGAGTGTCTTGCCCAAGTTACATCCCCCTACTTTTTCGGCCAAGAGGAACAGAACAGAATGAAGAGCAGGAGGAACAGAACAGAATGAGGAGTAGGAGGAACAGAACAGAATGAAGAGCAGGAGGAACAGAACAGAATGAGGAGTAGGAGGAGGAACAGAACAGAATGAGGAGTAGGAGGAGGAACAGAACAGAATGAAGAGTAGGAGGAACAGAACAGAATGAAGAGCAGGAGGAACAGAACAGAATGAAGAGCAGGAGGAACAGAACAGAATTAGGAGTAGGAGGAACAGAACAGAATGAAGAGCAGGAGGAGGAACAGAACAGAATGAAGAGTAGTAGGAGGAACAGGACAGAATGAAGAGCAGGAGGAGGAACAGGACAGAATGAGGAGTAGGAGGAACAGAACAGAATGAAGAGCAGGAGGAACAGAACAGAATGAGGAGTAGGAGGAACAGAACAGAATGAAGAGCAGGAGGAGGAACAGAACAGAATGAGGAGTAGGAGGAATAGGACAGAATGAGGAGTAGGAGGAACAGAACAGAATGAAGAGTAGGAGGAGGAACAGAACAGAATGAGGAGTAGGAGGAGGAACAGAACAGAATGAAGAGCAGGAGGAACAGGACAGAATGAAGAGCAGGAGGAACAGGACAGAATGAAGAGCAGGAGGAACAGAACAGAATGAAGAGCAGGAGGAACAGAACAGAATGAGGAGTAGGTGGAGGAACAGAACAGAATGAAGAGTAGGAGGAGGAACAGAACAGAATGAGGAGTAGGAAGAGGAACAGAACAGAATGAGGAGTAGGAAGAGGAACAGAACAGAATGAGGAGTAGGAGGAACAGAACAGAATGAGGAGGAGGAGGAGGAGGAACAGAACAGAATGAAGAGTAGGAGGAACAGAACAGAATGAAGAGTAGGAGGAGGAGGAGGAACAGAACAGAATGAAGAGTAGGAGGAACAGAACAGAATGAAGAGTAGGAGGAACAGAACAGAATGAAGAGTAGGAAGAGGAACAGAACAGAATGAGGAGTAGGAGGAACAGAACAGAATGAGGAGGAGGAGGAGGAACAGAACAGAATGAGGATTAGGAGGAACAGAACAGAATGAAGAGTAGGAGGAGGAACAGAACAGAATGAGGAGTAGGAGGAGGAACAGAACAGAATGAGGAGTAGGAGGAACAGAACAGAATGAGGAGTAGGAGGAACAGAACAGAATGAGGAGTAGGAGGAACAGAACAGAATGAAGAGCATGAGGAGGAACAGAACAGAATAAAGTGTAGGAGGAGGAACAGAACAGAATGAAGAGCATGAGGAGGAACAGAACAGAATGAAGAGCATGAGGAGGAACAGAACAGAATGAAGAGTAGGAGGAGGAACAGAACAGAATGAAGAGCAGGAGGAACAGAACAGAATGAAGAGTAGGAGGAACAGAACAGAATGAAGAGTAGGAGGAGGAACAGAACAGAATGAAGAGCAGGAGGAACAGAACAGAATGAGGAGTAGGAGGAGGAACAGAACAGAATGAGGAGGAGGAGGAGGAACAGAACAGAATGAGGAGGAGGAGGAACAGAACAGAATGAAGAGTAGGAGGAGGAACAGAACAGAATGAAGAGCAGGAGGAACAGAACAGAATGAAGAGTAGGAGGAGGAACAGAACAGAATGAAGAGCAGGAGGAACAGAACAGAATGAAGAGTAGGAAGAGGAACAGAACAGAATGAAGAGTAGGAGGAACAGAACAGAATGAGGAGTAGGAGGAGGAACAGAACAGAATGAAGAGCAGGAGGAACAGAACAGAATGAGGAGTAGGAGGAGGAACAGAACAGAATGAAGAGGAGGAGGAGGAACAGAACAGAATGAGGAGTAGGAGGAGGAACAGAACAGAATGAAGAGCAGGAAGAGGAACAGAACAGAATGAAGAGTAGGAAGAGGAACAGAACAGAATGAAGAGTGGGAAAGGGGAAAAAGGAGTAGGAGGAGAAAGAGGTCAACAGCCAACGGTGCTGGACGTGAAGGAAGAGGCACTGGATGAACAGAAGAAGGAACAGCGTCAGGAACAGGAGGAGAAAGACTGGGGTGAACATAGGAGGACAAAGAGGAACAGTATTCCTGAACAAGAAAAAGAAAGAAAAAGACAACAACAACAACAAAAAACAACCCAAAAAACAACCACATGCACGTTGACAGTCTGTGAAATGACAAAGTCAGCCAGGCCAATAAACATAATTATTTTGGATGAATAACACAGGGTGGGGGAGGGGTGGCATTCTATAAAAGAACAAGAGAGACAAGGCCTTCGAGACTCACTTGTGATACGCTTTTAAAAAAAATCTAATCGTTAAAATGTGTTTTGTATTTGTTATTATAAGGCTTCGGGTTAAAAAAAAGAAGTCATAACCAGATTCGAACCCTGCGTGTTCGGGTGAGGAGAAAATGTCTTACCCATTACACTATCGTGGCTCCTTAACTGGCGTTCTAAAATTTAATATTTGAACATACTTTTTTAAAGGGCGATAAATCAATTGCGGTATTCGCAGTGAGAACGCTGTTTAAATCATATTATTCTGGTGTATCTTGGGCATTCAAAAAATCTTTAAGGGCAATAAAAAATTCTTTTTAAGTCCGCGGTAAAGGAGACGTGGCTATCGCCACAATCACACTGCAACATTTAGCCGTTTTCTCTAGATCTAGATTGATGTACAAGTCGCCGGGAATGTAGTACGACACGGTCGATTCGGTTTCTCTTTTATGTTCATTCTAGTTTTATAGTTTTTAAGTTTATATGAAAATTTAGTATTTTGTTAAACTAATAACATGTAGAGCCAAGTACAAGTACTTCTAAACGTCGTAAGAAGTGAAAAGGACTTCATTTTGAGAAAAATCAAGACTGGAAATTTTTTCGTTTCATCGTGATCAATTCAAGGGTATTAACTCGCATAGTTTACACTTTTTAACTGTGAATTCCGACTGCTTCTGTGGATATTTTTATAGCAGTTTGGGGCATAATCCAGTAAGTGATGAGGCGTTCACAAATCTTTCTCTGACTAGATATTTAATGGTCTCCTTCTCCAACTTTCCATCACATGTTATCGTGTATTGTCCATTGAATATAGGATTGAACGGGCAGGTCAGCAACTTGAAACAAAATGGCGTCGTTCGCGTTCGCGAAGAATATGAGCACGCGCTTTGAATGTGTATAAATATGTGTATGCAATTGATTTTTGCCCATGACCTTCAGGGCTCAGCCAACAGATCTGTAAAGTCCACTCGTCGTATTGATTTTTGTATTTTCCGAAAAAGACCACTTGGGCGAATGAACATCGTGAAAGCCCTGTACACCGAGAGTAAAACACACAAGCTTTTTATGTATTGAGTATAATTTCAAAATGTAATGTTTAAGATGAGAAAGATCAGTTTAAAGCAAATTAAGTCCCCTAGCATTAATTACAGAGTAATTTCCCTTTTTACTATCTGCACCAAAACGTTTGCAAAATAAATAAAACTTCCATGCTTAGCAAAAGAAGTTCCTGTTTGAACAATAAATGATAATAATGACTGCTCTTGTTGTTGTGTCAGAATATTAAATCAAAGTGCCAAGTTTAGAGAATACAAAAAATATAAATATAACAGTAAATGCAGTTTGCATATAATTAGGCTTCATTTTTTGTGTGTGTGCCCATCCCAGAGGCGCAATATTGTTTTAAACAAGATGACTGGAAAGAACTGAATTGTTCCTATTTTTATGCCTAATTTGGTGTCAACTGACAAAGTATTTGCAGAGAAAATGTCAATGTTAAAGTTTACCACGGACACACACACACACACACACACACACACAACCAAACACCGGGTTAAAACATAGACTCACTTTGTTTACACAAGTGAGTCAAAAATGTACAGACGAAGGAACCGGGAGGCTGCAGTTGATGACGATTATGAAGATGATGATGATGATGACTAAAGATGAAGACGGCAAAAACTGATGACGCTGCAGGTGCTGCTGCTGATGATGATGATGATGATGGCTGAAGATGAAGACGACCAACAAATAAAAATCAATGAGGATGACGACGACAATGGCGGTGGATGATGAAAGACTCACGTGCTGAGGCCCAGCTGTCTGCAGACCACCTGGGCATCCAAGGTGTCCCAGGAATCGTCACACACCGTCCCCCATTCGCTGTTGTAGTAGATCTCCACCCGTCCCTCGTCAATGTGGCCTCCGTCCACCAGGCGTAGGTCGTACTGGTTCTGCCCTGGGAGGGACAGCAAGACACACACGGGTCATACTTCTGTCTCTTCCACTGGAAAAGACAGAACTGTCAAGACCAGCTTGGTTCAATGTGGACAGCACACCTCGTAATTGTACAATGTGTGTTTGACCAAGGAAAACGGTGGCAACAAGAATATTGTCGGAGAAAATCCAAGACATAGAACGTCTGAAGCTCACAGTTTACACATCATTATTGGCAAATGTTGGTGCAGTGAAACACATTCTGCTCTCTCTCTCTCTCTCTCTCTCTCTCTCTCTCTCTCTCTCTCTCTCTCTCTTCCTTCTTCAAGGGGACACACACACACACACACACACACACACACACACACACACACACACGCAAACTCTGGATTTTTACCTGCACTGCTGCCAATAAATGACAGCACCCAAAGAGCGACGAAGATGAGATTGTTCATTTTGATCAGCGTCAGATTGATTTCTTTTCTCCGTTCAGAGCAAAGACGATCTTCTTAGACTTCTCCAAGGCTGAAGACGACGACAACCGACCCGACCGGCTTCTATCATCAGAGTGGCAACGCTTCTTGTGAAACGGGTTGGTTACGTAGAGTTGCAGAGCTCACAGGTCATAATTAATGACACAGCCTGGCACCCCGAAACACCAGTCATCAACGTGTGGACAATGAGGTGGGCAGGCCGTTTTTACACCACTGGCAGGTGCCCTCTAATGAGCGGGTTGGAACCAGACGATCACTACGTGTCTGCAGAAAGGGGCCGGGTGGAACATGGCTTTTTGGACACTTGCTCCTGGTCGTTAGAACTGCATTTGACATGTACGTCTGGTTTTTAAACTTGTAGGTTAGGGGGGTGGGCGGGGGGGGGGGGGGGGGTGGAGGGGGCGGGGATATAACGTGCGATTTGTGATATCACGTGTTTGATGTTTTGTTGTTGTTGCTGTTGTTTAGATTTTAGGGGTAGTGGAGAGGTTAGAGGCGAGGGGTGTTGCAAAGGTTTTTAATCACACCGTTTCGGTGTGTTACTGACGGGCGCAACAGCCGAGTGGTTCAAGCGTTGGACTTTCAATCTGAAGGTCCCGGGTTCGAATCTCGGCACGTGGTGGGTAAAGGGTGAAGATTTTTCCCATCTTTCCAGGTCAACATATGTGCAGACCTGCTTGTGCCTGAACCCCCTTCGTGTGTGTACGCAAGCAGAAGATCAAATACGCACGTTAAGGATCCTGTTATCCATGCCAATGTTCGGTGGGTTGTGGAAAAAAAAGAACATACCCAGCATGCACGCCCCCGAAAACAGTATGGCTGCCTACATGGCAGGGTAAAAACTGTCATGCACGTAAGAGCCCACTCGTGCACACACACACACACACACACACACACACACATATATATATATATATGTGTGTGTGTGTGTGTGTGTGTGTGTGTGTGCGTGTGTGTGTGTGTGTCTCCTTTCAAATTTTTTTTTTCTTTTTCTTTTTTCTCAAGGCCTGACTAAGCGCGTTGGGTTACGCTGCTAGTCAGGCATCTGCTTGGCAGATGTGGTGTAGCGTATATGGATTTGTCCGAACGCAGTGACGCCTCCTTGAGCTACTGAAACTGAATCACTTCTCCAGCGAGAGTAATATTTATCAACGATAAATATCAATGAATTGGACAGCACTCACCAGATTTAGACTTGGTATCAACGACTTGAAAGTAAATAAGCGTTTCTTTAATTACCCTTTTGCAACGACATTGAAGATGACATGCAATATTCATTCGCAGCGAAGGTGACCGTCCGACCCAGCGACAAATACTTACCAAAACATGTACGATACACCTTTTTTTTTTTTCTTTTTTTTTTAGCAAAATTGAAGATAACTTGCATTATTTATTCGCTGCGAAGGTTACCGACCGATTAGTAGGGACACACGCATCGCTGAACATGTCCAGTCTATGTTCTGCACGAATGGCTGTTTCGTAATTAGTTTTCAGTTTCAGTAGCTCAAGGAGGCGTCACTGCGTTCGGAGAAACCCATATACGCTACACCACATCTGCCAAGCAGATGCCTGACCAGCGGCGTAACCCAACGCGCTTAGTCAGGCCTTGAGAAAAAAAAAGAGTAAATAAATAATAGATAAATACATTTTAAAAAAAAAGAACTACTACTAATAATACTAATATGTATAAGGCGCAAAAACTTGATGAAGTCAACTATAAGCGTACAAAAAATATATAATAATAATATAATAAATAATAATAATAACAAAGCCAGAAGCGGAGCAAGAGACGTAACAATGTCTGTCTTTCATTCACTGAATCCACCAGAGAGAAGAGTTGGCTCCCTTATCGTTTTGTTTTACAGACGGACTGTCAGTAACAGCTAGGTGTGTCCACACACACGCTCTCTCTCTCTCTCTCTCTCTCTCTCTCTCTCTCTCTCTCAAAGCATTTGACTGTGTGCAACGTCAGTCTTTGTTTGATATTTTGATTCAGAAAGGTATAAAGGGGAAATTTATGAATGCTATCATTGCTATGTATAAATGTGTTACGTCTTGCGTACGTATTGAAGATAAGTTAACTGAGTTTTTTTTTTTATTGTCCCGTTGGCCTAAGGCAAGGTTGTATGTTAAGCCCTATATTGTTTTCGTTATTTGTTAACGAAATTGCATCAGCAGTTGAGTGGTATTCATGGAATTCAGTTTTTGCCTGATTTATTAGTTGTTCATTCTTCTGTTCGCGGATGATATTGTACTGCATATCTAACACAGCGATTGGTCTGCAAAATCAAATTCATATTCTGAATAATGCATGTAAAACACTCTTCTTGAATGTAAATACTGACAAGACTAAAGTGATGGTTTTTCGAAAAGGTGGCTTTTTGGGAAGATATGAAAAGTGGAATCTCGATGGAAATGCTCTAGAAGTAGTGAGTGAATATAATTATCTAGGGTTTGTTTTTACGACAAAATGAGTATAAACAAAGGAGTAGGGATTTTAGCAGCAAAAGGCAAACATGCATGCACTGACTGTATAAAATATATAACGAAGCTGAATGATATTTCCAAAGGATGTTTTTTCAAAATATTTGATGCTCAGGTACAATCCATTCTTTTGTACGCTTCTGAGATGTGGGGTCTTAACAGCCTTGATAATATTGAGAAGGTTCATTCCTTTGCATGTAAACGTTTTTTGAACATACCACTTAGAGTACCAAACAAGTTTGCATACGGCGAATTAGGACGTTGTCCACTCTATATAAATAGTGCAACAAGGTGTGTCAAGTACTGGTCAAGGTTGCTGAATATGAATGTGCACCGATTACCCAGGCAGGCATATTTGATGTTGTTTAACCTAGATGAAAGGGGGAAAAAAATTATGGGTGTCTTTAGTAAAAAAAAATACTTTCTTTAGACTTGGGTTTGGATATGTCTGGTTGCAACAAGGCGTTGGTTGTGAGCAAACATTTTTGTCATTATTTAAGCAGAAAATGAAAGATATATTTATGCAGGAGTGGGACGAGTCAGTAATGTCTAAAGATATATATCATAACTACAGACTGTTTAAAACTGGTTTTCAGTGTGAACAATATTTTGACTTTGTAGATAAAAAGTGTTTTAGGGATTGTTTGGTAAAATTACGGCTTGGTTTGCTCCCAATAAATGGATCATTTTTTTGGAGAACATTCAAATGTAATTCAAATTACGCATGTAAATGTTGTAATGTGGTCGAAGATGAAAACCATTTTATAAACAACTGTGTCCTTTACAATAACCTGCGGCAAAAACATCTTTGAAGGTCAGTCGTATGTTCACTTGCTGAAGAATGGTTCTGTTTACAGTATTCGTAAACTCTGAATTTATATATTTAATGCCCTGAAGATACGACAGGAATTCTGTGACAACAGTGATGAAAGTTAGAATTAATTTACTATGCACAAGAAGCACTTTTGTTCTACAGGTTTAAGTTAGTACGTATTTTACATTTTGTTGTCGCTGCGTGATCACCATATTGTGTACTTTTGACCTCTTTCTAGGGGCCGGAGGCCTGGAGATTAAAGTTTTGTTCTTGTTCTTGTTCTTGTTCTTCTCTCTCTCTCTCTCTCTCTCTCTCTCTCTCTCCTCCCCCTCTTTCTCTACCCCCCCCTGCTCCCCCCACCCCGCCCTACACACACACACACACACACATACGGGCGCGCGTGCACACGCGCGCACAAATACATACACAACGAATGCGCTCGTGAGTGTGAGCGAGCGAATACTCTCTCTCTCTCTCTCTCTCTCTCTCTCTCTCTCTCTCTCTCTCTGCATTGGGATGGAGGGGAAGGAGACCAGGGTAAGGTTTGGGACAGAGAGTTCTTGTAGTTTGTTGCTTTTTCTGCAAGCTTCTCATGTGATTTTCAGTAGATTTTTGTCGTTGATATTTTTCTTGTTAATAATAGTTCTGTGTTCATGTGTTCTTTTTGATGTAGCCCTCCCCCTCCCCCCCCCCACACACACACACACACATCCCTCTTATTTCCTTTCTTTTTATACCCCAGGGCTTGGTGGAGAAAAAAAAGCATATATTTTGCTTATCTCATTACTAGAGTAAAATGAAATTTCGTTTCGTTTCGCTTCGTTTCTTTATATATATATATATATATATATATATATATATGCAGAGAGGG
>NC_134900.1:5372500-5375870 GCF_041734735.1 Babylonia areolata | reverse complement strand
TTTTGGGCGTGTATGTGCGTGTGTGTGTGTAGAGTGTGTGTGTGTGTGTGTGTGTATGTGTGTGTGTGTGTGTGTGCGCGCGCGCGTGTGTGTTTGTATGTTTTAAGAACTACGTACGCGATTTTAAGAATTGATGGCGGAAACTGAACTTTCCTGAATAATTAACCCATAGATTGCCGATGACGAGTTTAGTGCTCATCAAGCTAAGAGCTGCCACCTCAGTGCCGGACAATACGCGGGAAAGAAAGAAAAGAAAAGAAAAGAAAAAAAAAACATGACAAAAACCAACCAGCGAGGAGGATGGCAGGGTGGCGATGGTTAACACTTGACGCACCGAAGAAGAACCCATGCCAATATTATTGTAATCCTCTGGTACCTTTTTTTTTTTTTTTGTCCAAGAAATACACTCCGACAGATACACAAAAAAAGTTATGCGCATGCACTCAGCGCCTGACAAAAGCTGCGTGGGGTTAGATGTTACATGGTTAGGCATCTGCCGCGAGGCAGCACTGACATGTGGTGGGTGTAGCGTATATGGATTTGGCCGATAGCAGCGATGCCTCCTTGTTAACCCTTTCACCACCAAGCTCGCATTTATGCACAGGCGTGGAAGAGGACCCATGTCACTGAAAGGTGACCATTCATTGGTCTGTTTTCCATGAACCTACTGTTCTTAATGTTCAGTGGTAGGATAGGCCATGTTTTCTATATATCGCAAGGGGAATCCCCCAACTGTTCCTAGCCACTATCTTTTCTGTGTTTATACCACAAGGGAATTTCGTACTCTAAATTGACTGGCGGTGAAAGGGTTAAACCGAAACTGAGAAAGAGCTGAGTTTCCAGGCCAGGGCAGGCCAGGACGTCAGTTATCTTTGTGTCCGCTATGGCAAGACGTCTTTATGAATAAGATTCTTTATTTCGGATCTTTCTTTCTTTTCAGTCTGTGTTCTATTCTTCACCAAAATGATTCGACGACTTTTTCATCATTGCACAGAAAGAGCTACGTGTAACCGTTGCCCTTTAAAACTCATGTCGCACTGATTTCATATCTGCACGGTCTGGCAGTCAGTATTTTTAATGAACTGTTTTCTTCCAGAATAATAATTATGTTCCTTCCTCCTTTTCATTCCCCCCAACCTCCTCTCTCTCTCTCTCTCTCTCTCTCTCACACACACACACACACACTCACACACACACACACACACACACACACACACACACACACACACACACACACACACACACACACTCACACACACACACACACACACACACACACACACACACACACACACACACACACACACACACACACACACTCACACACACACACACACACACTCATACACACACACACAAAGAGAGAGAGTGTCCTCTCTCTTTCTCCCTCCTCCCTCCCTTCCTCCCTCCCTCTCCCCCCCCCTCTCTCTCTCTCTCTCTCTCCCTCTCTCTCTCTCTCATATTCCTTCTGCGGGACTTCTTTCTGTTTTGTTTTTTCTTCTCTACTTCTCCCCTTTCAATGAAATATATATATATATATATATATATATATATATATATATATATATATATGTGTGTGTGTGTGTGTGTGTGGTGTGTGTGTGTGTGTGTGTGTGTGTGTGTGTGTGTTACTGTAACTGATGTAGATTAGCAAGGACAGATTGGAAGAATGGGCCATGCCTAAAAAGTAAAATCTTGATCCCTGATTTAAAAAAAACGTTTTGAGTTTTGAGTTCTCTCTCTCTCCCTCTCTCTCTCTCAGTGTCTCTCTGTATCTCTGTCTCTGTCTCTCCCTCTCTCTCTCCCCTCTCTTTCTCTCTCTCCCTTTCTCTCTCTCTCGCTGTCTTTTTTTCTCTCTCTCCCTCTCTCTCTCCGTCTCTCTCTCTTTCTCTCTCTCTCTCGCTGTCTTTTTTCTCTCTCTCCCCCTCTCTCTCCCTCTCCTTCTCTCCCTCTCTCTCTCTCTCTTGCTGTCTTTCTCTCTCCCTCTCTCTCCCACGCTCTCTCTCTCTCTCTCCCTCTCTCTCTCTCTCTCGCTGTCTTTTTTCTCCCCCCCTCTCTGCTCACCCTCTCTCTCTTCCTCCCTCTCTCTCCCTCCCTCTCTCTCTCCCTCCCTCTCTCTCTTCCTCCCTCTCTCTCCCTCTCTCTCTCCCCCCCTCTCTCTCTCTGCCTCTCTAATTTTTCAGCCCTTACCGTACCGTAAAGACGATATAAACGAAACAGGAATGATTCCCCCAAAGCAAGCCAGACCAGACCTCACACTCCGGCAATATAATATGACGCCAGATCAAAAAGACGAGTGGAAGTGGCAGTGAGTGGTGGGTGAGAGTGAGGGGGGGTGGGTGGGAGGAAGAGGATGGGGAGGGAGAGGGAGGGGGGGGGGGGAAAGGGTCCCACACGCTGTTGCTAGGTGAGAGAATCTGGTAGTGAAAGGAAAAGAAGGAAAGAAGAAAGAAAAGAAGAGAGAGAAGAAGGAAGAGTGGGGGTATGAGGGGCGTGAGGCTGTTGTAGAGAGAGACAGAGACACAGAGAGAGATGCAGAGAGAGACAGAGAGAGAGGGGGGCGGAGAGAGAGACACACAGAGGGGGGGGACAGAGAGAGGGGGGGACAGAGAGAGAGGGGGGGAGAGAGGGGGGGACAGAGAGAGAGAGGAACACACAGAAAGAGGGACAGACAGAGAGAATGAGAAAGAGAGAGAGAGAGGGAGGGAGAGAGAGTAGGGATGGGTAGGTGGGTGGTATTAAAGTCCTAAACTACGATGTTCGTCGTTATGTGCGGATTAAGTCCGCCGACAACACAGTCTACGTCTATTGCTAAACCAACAGGACTACTACAACAACTACTACTACTACTACTAAAAGCTCCAGGAATTTAGGATGCTAAAAATGCGACATTACCCTACCACTGTTACCACTACTACTACTACATAATAATAATCATAATATTAATAATAATAATAATAATAATAACACATTCTTTTAAACTTCGAAAACAGCTACGTGCTCACTTCATTTGTATTTGTAATTGTATTTGTATTTCTTTTTATCACAACAGATTTCTCTGTGTAAAATTCGGGCTGCTCTCCCCACGGAGAGCGCGTCGCTATACTACAGCGCCACCCTTTTTTTTTTCTTTTTTTTTTGTATTTTTTCCTGCGTGCAGTTTTATTTGTTTTTCCTATCGCAGTGGATTTTCCTACAGAATTTTGCCAGGAACAACCCTTTTGTTGCCGTTGGTTCTTTTACGTGCGCTAAGTGCCTGCTGCACACGGGACCTCGGTTTATCGTCTCATCCGAATGACTAGCGTCCAGACCACCACTCAAGGTCTAGTGGAGGGGGGGAAAATATCAGCGGCTGAGCCGTGATTCGAAC
>NC_134900.1:5357500-5360000 GCF_041734735.1 Babylonia areolata | reverse complement strand
GCAGCTAGCAATCACCACCCACTCGACAACATAACCATCCAGCCTCCCAACCTCCCCCATCCCCCAACCCCTCACGCCCCCTCCATCACTCCCCACACCTCTCCACTCTGTAGCAGGGCAGTAGTATCATTAACGCAGCCATTTCCAGCAAAATATCTGGAATTGCTCCACTATAAAGTGCTGACGGAGCCGGGGAGAAGGATTATTTTATTTTTCAGGCCTCGTTTTGGTGGCATACTAGTTGCTAGAAATTCGCGTTGAAAAGGTCACGCGACAACAAACGATCAAATCTAATGGTGTCGTCGTGAAAGCGGTAAATGTTCACAGGGACTGATGTGTCGGAATTTGTAGTGTCTCTTCCAATTCTTTTTTGGTTTTTCTTTGTATATATGTTGTTTGTTAATAGGTTTCCATTTTTTTAACACCGAAATAGCATCAGCGACAACCATTTGGACAATTTTGTAACGTTTGGTGTTTCTTTCTCTCTCTCTCGCTCTGTCTGTCTGTCTGTCTCTCTCTCTTTCTCTCTCTGCCCCCCCTCTCTCTCTGTCTCTCTCTCTTTCTCTCTCTGCCCCCCTCTCTCTCTGTCTCTCTCTCTCTCCCTCTCCCCCCCTTCTCTCTCTGTGTCCCCCCCCCTCTCTTTGTCTCTCTGTGCCCCCCCCCCCACCCCCGCCCCCGTCTCTCTGCTCCCCCCTCTCTCTCTCTGTGTCTCCCCCTCTCTCTGTCTCTCTCTCTCCCTCTCTCCCCCCCTCTCTCTGTCCCCCCTCTCTCTCTGTCTCTCTCTCTGCCCCCCCCCCCTCATCTCTCTGCTCCCCCCTCTCTCTGTCTCTCTCTCTCCCTCTCCCCCCCTCTCTCTCTCTCTCTGTCCCCCCCTCTCTCTCTCTCCGCCTTTGTGTCTCGCCTGTCATTCTGTCTCTAATGTTCTTTCTCTCTCCATCAGAGTATGCCCATTTTGGAGGGCTCAAGTTGAGAACCAACAACATTTTTTTTATTATTTGATTCGTATATGAAGATTCAAGAAAGAAATTATTGAAAGAATCGGCTAGACTTCCATTGTATATGTTGCTTAGAGCTTGGAGAGATGGCCTAGAGGTAACGCGTCCGCCTAGGAAGCGAGAGAATCTGAGCGCGCTGGTTCGAATCACGGCTCGGCCGCCGATATTTTCTCCCCCTCCACTAGACCTTGAGTGGTGGTCTGGACGCTAGTCAATCGGATAAGACGATAAACCGAGGTCCCGTGTGCAGCATGCACTTAGCGCACGTAAAAGAACACACGGCAACAAAACGGTTGTTTCTGGCAAAATTCTGTAGAAAAATCCACTTCGCTAGGAAAAACAAATAAAACTGCACGCTGGAAAAAAAGAAATGGGTGTCGCTGTCAGTAGTGTAGAGACGCGGTCTCCCTGGGAAGAGCAGCCCGAATTTCACACAGAGAAATCTGTTGCGAGTAAAAAGAAATACAAATACAAATACAAATAAATATTCATCATAGACATCATAGTATCAAGATATGTATTTCAGGCGATCAATAGAAGGAAGAAGTTAATTTGCAGACAGTGATCAAACAGGGTGAGGTAGCAGGTGTTTATACTGTACTATGGGTACACTATTTAAGTGTGTACTCGTCATGATTGTGCATGTATTGTCATTTGCTAGAGGTTAACACAATGTTATCAAATGTCACCTTCACTCCCCCCCACCCCCACCCCCCACCCCACCCCCTTTCTCATTGAACTGTGGCCCAAGGCCGATGTACATTAAGCTTTTCTGTTCTGAGTTTCTCTCTCCACCCTCTCTCTCTCTCTCTCTCTCTCTCTCTCTCTCTCCACCGTCGCTCCTTCTCTCTCTCTTTCTCTCACTTGTTTGTTTGTTTTGTTATTTTATTTTATTTATTATTATATTTTTTTTTTATTTTATTTTACTTATTTATGTATTTATTTATTTTCATTTATTTTGTTTTATTTTATTTTATCTTATTTTATTTTTTCTCAAGGCCTGACTAAGCGCGTTGGGTTACACTGCCGGTCAGGCATCTGCTTGACAGATGTGGTGTAGCGTATATGGATTTGTCCGAACGCAGTGACGCCTCCTTGAGCTACTGAAACCGATACTGTTACTTCTCTTTCCCCCCCCCCATCCCCTTCTTTCTCTCTCAGCCCCTCTCTCTCTCTCTCGTTCTCCCCATCTCCCTCTCTCTCTCTCTCGTTCTCCCCATCTCCCTCTCTCTCTCGTTCTCCCCATCTCCCTCTCTCTCTCTCTCGTTCTCCCCATCTCCCTCTCTCTCTCTCTCGTTCTCCCCATCTCCCTCTCTCTCTCTCTCGTTCTCCCCATCTCCCTCTCTCTCTCTCTCTCTCAACCTCTCTCACTCTCTCTCGTTCTCCCCATCTCCCTCTCTCTCTCTCTCTCGTTCTCCCCATCTCCCTCTCTCTCTCTCTCTCGTTCTCCCCATCTCCCTCTCTCTCTCTCTCTCTCAACCTCTCTCACTCTCTCTCGTTCTCCC
>NC_134900.1:5350000-5352500 GCF_041734735.1 Babylonia areolata | reverse complement strand
CGCTCTCTCCTGTTCTCTAGACGCTTTACAACAGTCGGTAAACCCACCCACCTACCGACTGACCTACCAACCCAACACGCACACACACAATTATTTCCAACCAGAACTGGCAAAATACACATATGAATGCTTTAAAGTTCGCAGTCCATAACTATGTCTTATGGAATATCATGCATGTGCTCACAACTTGTTGCTTTTACTTTTTGTTTGCTTGTTGTGTTTAGTTTATAGTGTCCATAATTCCTATGATGGTTTTACGACAAATTAAATGAGTTCTGAGTTCTTCACACACACACACACACACACACACACACACACACACCACGCCACCCTACCTCAATCCCCCCCCCCCAGCCCCATCTCCACACAACCCCCCCCCGACCTCCACCCCCCGCCCCCCGCCCCCCCCCGCCCCCCCCCCCCGCCCCCCCCCGCCCCCCCCCCCCCCCCCCCACACACACACACACACACACACACTCACTGACCACAGCAGGAAAGGTGTTAACGAAGCTAAACGAAGGCACTGAGGAGAAGAAGTGTTGAAGCGAGCAGATGTGGGTGCATGCCGGACTCCTCTGACGAGGCGACATGTGTCCAGTCAGTCAGTCAGTCAGTCAGCCAGCCAGCCGCGTTGATGGGTCACTCGATAGAATCGCGGCGGCTGAGGCGGTCCTTCAGACGTATCACGTTTCCAGACTGAGATCCTATCTACCCGGGATGGAAAGCCCGCATTTCTTTGACAGCTGTCGAAAGGCCTTTCCGACGGGCGCAATAGCCGAGTGGTTAAAGCGTTGGGCTTTCAATCTGAGGGTCCCGGGTTCGTATCTCGGTAACGGCGCCTGGTGGGTAAAAGGGTGGAGATTTTTTCGATCTCCCAGGTCAACATATGTGCAGACCTGCTAGTGCCTGAACCCCCTTCGTGTGTGTACGCAAGCAGAAGATCAAACACGCACGTTAAAGATCCTGTAATCCATGTCAGCGTTCGGTGGGTTATGGAAACAAGAACATATCCAGCATGCACACCCCTGAAAACGGAGTATGGCTGCCTACATGGCGGGGTAAAAACGGTCATACACGTAAAACCCCACTTGTGTGCATACGTGTGGACGTGAGAGTTGCAGCCCACAAACGAAGAAGTAAGACCTTTTCCCAACACCGACTGCCTTGAAACTTCTTTGTTCGCTTGATTCAACTCCCACGTTCACTCGTATGTTCACAAGTGGGCTTTTACGCGCACGACCGTTTCTACCCCGCCATGTAGGCAGCCATACTTTGTTTTCGGAGGTGTGAAGGCTGGGTATGTTCTTGTTTCCATCACCCACCGAACGCTGTATTGATATTCTGCTTGCGTATACACACGAAGAGGGTTCAGGCACTAGCAGGTCTGCGCATATGTTGACCTGGGAGATCGGGAAAATCTCTGCACCCTTTACCCACCAGGCGCCGTCACCGAGATTCGAACCCGGGACCCTTTGATTGAAAGTCCAACGCTTTAACCACTCGGCTATTGCGCAGATGTGGTGTAGCGTATATGGATTTGTCCGAACTGAACTCATTGGCGCACATGGGGGAGAAAAAAAACCCAAAAAACAAAAGGGACAAGAGGCAAACAATGTAATAGCGACACTGAACGACGTGGCAATGTTACGCAGCACATCACGAACATGTAAGTAAAATGAAATTACGCTAACTTATTACAGTAGAAGTAGCTGCTGCTGTAGTTGTAAAAGTAGTGGCAGTAGTAAGCAGTACAGTGGGGGACAAAGTCAGCGGTGAAGTCGTTCCACAGTCCCGTCATAATCGTAGCATAATGTGGCATAATTGGGTTCAAGGTTCCACGCCACAATTAGTCATTGTCTTTATTCGTCAAAGCTTCCCAAACTGGTGCGATTTTTTTTTTTTTTTTTTTTTTTGAGGGGGGGGCGGCGTGAGGGGAAAGAAGGTGGGGGACGGGGGGGAGCGTGGAGGTGGGTGGGGGAGATGCGATGGTGGGGGGGAGGGGGGACTGGGGGAGGATTAAAGCCCACAAATTCCGCCAGTCTGGGCGGTCATAATTATGTCAAAGGATATGGACCACTCTCTCCCCCTAACCCCCCACCCCTCACAAATGCCGTGAATTATTCATTCTCATCTCTACCCTCTCCTCCTCCCCCGCCACACCCGACGCGACCTCTCTCCGCACACGCACGCGCCCGCATTCTCGCGCGCGCACACACACACACACACACACACACACACACACACACATACATACGCGCACGCACGCACGCACGCACACACACACACACACACACACACACACACACACACACACTCACACACACAACGCACACACACACACACACAACGCACACACACAGAGAGAAACACACAAACACACACACACACTGACGTTCACGCCCTTTAATCAATCAGCCCCTCCCCCCCCCCCCCCTCCCTCCACACCCATCATCCCTCCCACCGCGCCTCTTTCATCCTCCTGCCCCCGCCCTCCCCCCCC
>NC_134900.1:5345000-5347500 GCF_041734735.1 Babylonia areolata | reverse complement strand
ACTATGGTTTTGAGCAACACGGGTATTACTATGGTTTGGACAACACGGGTATTACTATGGTTTGGGGCAACACGGGTATTACTATGGTTTGGGACAACAAGGGTATTACTATGGTTTGGGGCAACAAGGGTATTACTATGGTTCGTGACAACACGGGTATTACTATGGTTTGGGACAACACGGGTATTACTATGGTTTGGGGCAACAAGGGTATTACTATGGTTTGGGACAACACGAGTATTACTATGGTTTGGGGCAACACGGGTATTACTATGGTTTGGGACAACACGGGTATTACTATGGTTTGGGGCAACACGGGTATTACTATGGTTTGGGACAACACGAGTATTACTATGGTTTGGGGCAACACGGGTATTACTATGGTTGTGAACAACACGGGTATTACTATGGTTTGGGGCAACACGGGTATTACTATGGGTTGGGACAACACGAGTATTACTATGGTTTGGGGCAACAAGGGTATTACTATGGTTTGGGACAACACGGTTATTACTATGGTTTGGGGCAACACGGGTATTACTATGGTTTGGGACAACACGGGTATTACTATGGTTTGGGGCAACACGGGTATTACTATGGTTTGGGGCAACACGGGTATTACTATGGTTTGGGGCAACAAGGGTATTACTATGGTTTGGGACAACACGGGTATTACTATGGTTTGGGGCAACACGGGTATTACTATGGTTTTGAGCAACACGGGTATTACTATGGTTTGGGGCAACACGGGTATTACTATGGTTTGGGGCAACACGGGTATTACTATGGTTTGGGACAACACGGGTATTACTATGGTTTGGGGCAACACGGGTATTATTATGGTTTGGGACAACACGGGTATTACTATGGTTTGGGGCAACAAGGGTATTACTATGGTTTGGGACAACACGAGTATTACTATGGTTTGGGGCAACACGGGTATTATTATGGTTTGGGACAACACGGGTATTACTATGGTTTGGGACAACACGGGTATTACTATGGTTTGGGGCAACACGGGTATTACTATGGTTTGGGACAACACGGGTATTACTATGGTTTGGGACAACACGGGTATTACTATGGTTTGGGGCAACACGGGTATTACTATGGTTTGGGGCAACACGGGTATTACTATGGTTTGGGGCAACACGGGTATTACTATGGTTTTGAGCAACACGGGTATTACTATGGTTTGGGGCAACACGGGTATTTCTGTGGTTTTGAGCAACACGGGTATTACTATGATTTTTAAGCAACACGGGTATTGCTGTAGTTTTGAGCAACACTGGTACTACTGTGGTTTTGAGCAACACGGGTATTACTATGGTTTTTGAGCAACACGGGTATTACTATGGTTTTTGAGCAACACGGGTATTACTATGGTTTTGAGAAACACGGGTATTACTGTAGTTTTGAGTAACACTGGTACTACTGTGGTTTTGAGCAACACGGGTATTACTATGGTTTTTAAGCAACACGGGTATTACTATGGTTTTGAGCAACACGGGTATTACTGTGGTTTTGAGCAACACGGGTATTACTATGGTTTTTGAGCAACACGGGTATTACTATGGTTTGTGGAAACACGGGTATCACTGTGGTTTTGAGCAACACGGGTATTACTGTGGTTTTGAGCAACACGGGTATTACTGTGGTTTTGAGCAACGCGGGTATTACTATGGTTTGGGGCAACACGGGTACTACTGTGGTTTTGAGCAACATGGGTACTACTATGGTTTAGATCAACATGGGTACTACTATGGTTTTGAGCAACATGGGTACTACTATGGTTTAGATCAACATGGATACTACTATGGTTTTTGAGCAACATGGGTACTTCTATGGTTTATGAGCAACATGGGTACTACTATGGTTTTTGAGCAACATGGGTACTACTATGGTTTTGAGCAACATGGGTACTACTATGGTTTTGAGCAACATGGGTACTACTATGGTTTTTGAGCAACATGGGTACTACTATGGTTTTGAGCAAAGCGGGTCTTTGGTTCAGAGCAACATATGTCTATGGTCGTAAGCAACGCGAGTCTGTCAAAGCTTCGATGTGCAACAGGGGTCTATGGATTTGAGCAAAACGAGTGACGGGCGCAATAGCCGAGTGGTTAAAGCGTTGGACTGTCAATCTGAGGGTCCCGGGTTCGAATCACGGTGACGGCGCCTGGTGGGTAAAGGGTGGAGATTTTTACGATCTCCCAGGTCAACATAATTATGTGCAGACCTGCCAGTGCCTGAACCCCTTCGTGTGTATATGCAAGCAGAAGATCAAATACGCACATTAAAAATCCTGTAATCCATATCAGCGTTCGGTGGGTTATGGAAACAAGAACATATCCAGCATGCACACCCCCGAAAATGGAGTATGGCTGCCTACATGGCGGGGTAAAAACGGTCATACATGTAAAAGCCCACTCGTGTGCATACGAGTGAACGCAGAAGAAGAAGAAAAAGAGCAAAACGAGTGTGCGGTTTTGAGCAAAAC
>NC_134900.1:5335000-5342500 GCF_041734735.1 Babylonia areolata | reverse complement strand
GTTGACAGGTGTGGAGGGATAAGCTCTTCCTCGCTGTGCAGATAGATTTTGGATCAAAGTGAGCTTGGGTGTCTCTTTTATGTGTGTGTGTGCCGTATTGCCGGGGCCACACTGAGAACGCGTATATCGTTCGCTACATGCATGCGGTGGTGTGTAGGCGACGAATCTGTGGCTTACCTCGTGGATCGGGGCGTTGAGTTAAACCAGGTATGGGTGGATTGGATTACGGCGATAATCGATCACCGGGAAAAGCTGTGGGGCAAGCTCTCTCTCTCTCTCTCTCTCTCTCTCTCTCTCTCTCTCTCTCTCTCTCTCTCTCTCCCTCGCTCTGTCTGTCTATCCACTGTCTGTCTGTCTGTCTTCTCTATCTCCCCCTCTCTCTCTCAGACATATACATAGAACTATGCTCCCCAGTTCATGTCTGTATGAAGGATATGGTGTGTGTAGTCACTGCGTCAGTATGATACTGGTTTCAGCCGAAGGAGTGTGTGTGTGTTTTAAAAGGCGGAACTATGTGCACCTATGAAGCGTGGAGGGAGATGGGGGGCGGGGGGGGGGGGGGGGGGTTGTGTGTCAGTGTCACAATGTGTGTGTGTGTGTGTGTGTGTGCGTGTGTACACACACGTACTAGTATATGCTACATATATTCGCATGCACACACAAACGAACACTCTGAAATCAAAGTGTGATCCGTCGTTTCAGTTCGTATACATGGAAATAGTAAGTTTTTCATATTACAGTAACGATACTTTTTGTTCCACGAGTTCACATTGTAGAATCTGATTTGACAACCTGACAACAACAACAACAACAAAAATGATGGAATGGCTGAGTATGGAACAGCACGCGCGCATGCACACACAGACACACACACACACACACACACACACACACACACACACACACACACACACACACACTACAATACATACAAACATATACATACATGCATTCATACATACAAATTTACAGTAAAAGAGAGAGAAATGGAAGGGGGACCGCCGAAGAAGAGAGAATGAAAAAAAATAAAGAAGAAAAAAACCCAAACGGATACTAACCCAAGCTTTGGCTTTGATGCAGTGGCACGTAAAATATATAAAGGGAGGGCGGCGCGCGCTCACACTGACACACACACACACACACACACACACACACACACACACACAGAAGTATAGTGAGTGATACACACACACACACAGACACACACACACACACGCACACGCACATGCACGGACAGGCAGACGGGGCCTGACTTGAAAAGAGCAAAGACTGAGAAAATGTCAGAAGTGGCACTCAGTGCTGTCCGTGTCCCCCCATCATCCCCCCCCCCCCCCACCCTCCCACCGCCCCCCAGTGATGGATGCTACAGAGGCAGCTGACAGACCCCAAGATCAGGGATAAACGACAGAGGTCGACTTGCCGCTGACACTCCCATCCGGTCATTATGAAGGGTAGGAGGGGGTTGTGGGGGGGGGGGGGGGGGGCGGTGATGCAGGGATCCAGCTCTGTAGCTGGTTACGCTATTTTTTTTTGGGGGGGGGGAGGTGGTGGTGAGTGGGGGTGGGGGTTGCGGGGGAGGTTGTGAGGAGTATTGGGGGAACTGTATGTAATGTCTGTTGTTGTTGTTGCTGTTGTGTGACATAACAATTGGTATTGTGGAAATAAGAGGTCAAATCACGTCAAAATCAGATCAAAGCATGCTGCTCGTGGCCTGGCCGTGTGCATCGGGGCCAGCCATTTCAGGGCTGAAAGCCCGCCAGTTCTTAAAACCAGTTAAACAGAAACCCAAAACAACTTATCTTAAAAGGTTAGTTAAAGTAAAGTTAAAAAGACCAGATCAACAACAGCATAACAAAAAATAATAATAAGAGAGAGAGAGGGAGAACAACAACCCCAAACCCTGTACGTTTCCAGTCGTAAGGCTTTCGTTGAGCAATAACTTGAAGAACATACTGTATAACTAGAGAAAGATGAAGAGAGAGACTGGGACAGGTTTGGGGTTTAACTTTGAAGGTGTGCCTCTATGCATTTTTATGTGTCAGGAGTGTTTTAGTGCTGTCCATCTACTCTCATGATCAGACTCAGAGTGTCAAAAAACGAGAAAAGCCGAAGGAAAGGTGGCGAAATATTTCAGTCAATTCTCTTTATACACCCAGCCGCTAAACCATTCTGCAAGTCTAATGCAGCCCCACCACTAGGCACAGTGTTTGATTCAGGATTGCTTGTGTGGACGGAAGGCAGGTCTCCCAAATATATATAGTTCAACATCTGAAGAAAAAAAATGGTGACCGTGTTTTCCTAGGAAACAAACAATTTACACAGCCTCCTATGTCAGACTGCTTTTCCACACAGGTGAAGTACAAGGTTGGACCTCATCGCCGGCTAAAGCGGACTTCTCATAAAAACGAAAAAAAAAAAGAAAAAAAGAAGAAGAAAAACTGAGTGTTATATATATATATATATATATATATATATATATATATATATATATATATATATATATATACGCTCGTGCCACTCAGTTCCTGCGAGGTGAGAATGATAAAATCAGGTGAGAACACACACACACCACTGAACCTGTCGGCATGTGGACTGTTTGAAGTTGGATTCCGATGTAAACTGTTTGAGGATACGCCACACAGATCACTCAGTGCGTTTCGCCCAGGTTTGGCTTATGTGGGATAGAGGAAGGTACGTGTGTGTGTGTGTGTGTGTGTGTGTGTTGACTGCTAAATTTAGGCAGGAATAAATGCCCACCGGTGACACTTGCTTGCTAGTCTACTGGAGGCCCCGATTGAAATCCACTGGCGGAATTCGGGTTGGGGTTCGGGGGTCTATTTGTTCAGCTTGATCAGTTGCGGATACATTTGTGTGTGACAGCAATGACCCTCAGTCGAACGGATTTGAATGAGGTGTTCAAAGGTGGAGATATGATATTTTATAAATGAGGACATATGTGTTTGTTATGACTGCTCTATGTTCTTTGATGTCTTGGTGAGACGTCAAGTTTGGAAGTGGGTTTTCGAGTTTAATCTGTATTTCTAGAAGGCCTATTTTTAGATTTGTGTTCATGTGATCGATTGTTGTACGGGATTTGAAATTGAAGTTTCGTGTTTTCATTTTGATGACAACAACAAAAACTGTTCGTGTGTTTCGTGGAGCTAAGGATTTAGGTTTACTTTTGTTTTTAAAAACAGTAACTTGGTGAAGATCGATACTAAATTAGTAATAGATAACTTGAGAGAGAGAGAGAGAGAGATTTTGATTTTGATTTGATGTTTTACTGTCATTGACTGTACAGTCCTTGTGACAGGGGGGAACAATACATTATCAGGAAACATAAGATCAAACAAAGAAACATACTATAAATCAACATTCTCATCACACATACAAATAATGTGTATACCGACAATGGGACAAACATAAATCAACTGATCACTTCGGTCAGCTCGACCATCCAAAATGAATACATATTTTTGTATACACATGCACACAGTCATGTGTATCTATCAAATTATCATCAGATAATATGTCCTATAATAGTTTTTTTTTCCATAAATGAATAAATGAATTTTGCTTTACTCAGAGAGAGAGAGAGATCAGACTAACACTCTCCAACTGTGTTCAATACATGCACATAATTTATTATCATATAAACTGACATTTTGGAAAGAAGAAAGAGCAGAGCTAACTAGACGAACAATAAATAGGTCCTGAGCTCTTGCATCGAGTACATCCATATTTACCGACACTCTTCTATGACAGATCAGCAGGACAGATCATGAATGTAAGTTGGTGTAACAATGCTTGGTACACAGTACACATGGACAGCATCTGGAATCCTGTGATATTAAACGTTATTTTGGGGTACCGTTGGTGATAAACATCACATTGTGGTAATTGTATTGTGCGAAATGGTGTTTGGTGGAACGATATATAGGCCTCTTTCCATTGTTTCATTCAAATAAAGTATTCTGGTCCATTTACTACTATTAAATCACACACACACACACACACACACACACACACACACACCGCACACACGCGCGCGCGCACACACACACACACACGCGCGCGCAAGCAAGCAAGCAAGCACGCACGCACGCACACTTCATTTCGATTTCTCTTGATGCGCATTACACGCTTTTAGTAGTTTTACACTATCAGGGTTCATTTTTATACTTGTTTTTTGGTTATGTTTTAATTCTTGTTTTGTACGCAGGCACGTAGGTATTGGAATTGTAACTTTAACACGACCAGAACACAGTCCAGCCCCTTCAGTTAGATGCTGAGTTCGTGTTTGTTCTATGTTTTGTCAGACTGTGACCTTTTTATTTCAGTTCTGCTTTCTGCTCTCTGTTCATCACTAACACAGTGTGTGTGTGTGTGGGCGCGCGCGTCTGCGTGCGTCTGTCTGTCTGTCTGTCTGTCTCTCTCTCTCTCTCTCTCTCTCTCTCTCTCTCTGTCTCTGTCTCTCAGTCTCTCTCAGGAATCGGAAGCAACAATAACTTGTATTCAATCAATAACAATTGTGTTCTGTGTGTTTTACCATTCGGCTTAAATGCCCTGTCGCAGCTGTCTGTGCTGTTTGCCAGCTGTGACCGTGGGGGAGATGGCAGGGAGAACGGGGAGGGAGGTGGGTGGGTGGGTGGCGGGGGGGGGGGGGGGGGTATTAGAGGGGTAAACTTATCGACCGATGAAGCCGGGCAACTGAACAGACAATGAACAACGAAGAGGTCACATCGCATCCACAGGGTCAGTTACATACGCGGTTTATTGTTTTCTCCTTGAAGCGGAAAACCCAACAGTGCTGTTCCAAGTTGATTCACATGAATGAACAAAGCAAGTCCAAAGAGCTCACTCAGCTTTCGTGCGTCATCAGTCTGGGAAACAACACTAACAGGATGATCGGTCAAAGACTTAACTTCCTCATCCACTACCTCCCCCGCCCCCTTCCCTACCCCCTCCCCACTTTCCCTGTCTCTTCCCACTCCCGACTGCCCCCCCCCCCCCTCGCACTGTAACATCAATGGTTTCGATGACAGTAGGTATTGTGTTGAAGTGTCAAAGAGAACAATCACGTTATACTCACTTCAACACTTCAAACCCATGACGAATCAATGAGCTTCAGGATGAACTGACTGCGTAAATTACATGGCAACTAGTTTGGTGGCATTCGCCAAGAGGGTCAAGAGACCTTTTTCCGGGAGAACGTCAGTCTTTTTTGTGTGAAAAACAATACTTGCACTGGAGTGGGTTGATCGGTTTTTTTCTTTTTTGTAGGTTTTTTTTTTTTTCTCTCTCTCTCTCTTATCTTCCGGGTGGTGGAGTGATAGGTACACATACCTTCCGGGTCTGGCAGCAGTTGTCACTTAACAACATCCGACGATTGTTTTTATGAGATCTTGTTGAATATTAAACATGCGTAATTGAGCACTGAGAAAGTGCTTTGGCGTTTGACCGACGTTGATGTATGGGGTCATCTTAGTAACTCTCTCTCTCTCTCTCTCTCTCTCTCTCTCACCCGCAAGTTAAGTAAAATACATTCCATGGAAAGGCCACGTCCACCTCTGACGTAGCAGTGTGTGAACACGTTGTTGACGAAGTAAATAACTGCAAAAGTTTGAGGGTGAAGAAACAGAACGCCCACATCTGTGTATGTGTGTGTGCTCGAGTTCGTTCGAACTTCAATCTAACGTTTGTTACCTACAAGTGATGTGAGACGAGTGTGTGTGCGTGTGTGCGCAAAATCGTATCTGTGTACATGTGTCTGTCTGACTTAACGCGCGTGTGCACGCGCAATTTTTTTGTTTTTGTTTTTTGGTCATGTGATTTTCTCAAGTCCCTTTTTCCACATAAACTGCGCTACCTGGTGGTGAGCCGATCAGGTAAGTGCTGACTGACAGGATGTAAACTGAAGAGTTTTGCAGAGAGCCGTGCTGTTCAACGAGGGACACTGAGAAAGCGAGCCGACACCATGATGAACAATATCAAATGGCAGATAAACTGGAGGGCAAAAGAAAGTCAGCAGCAGCTACTCTTTGACCTTGACTCTGGCTGGTGTTGTCTGTCTAGCTAGCCAGAAGTCATATACTTATATATATATATATATATATATATATATATATGCATACATGTCTGGCAGATGTTATCTGCACAACATCCACTACGCCAATCTCCGTGGGCAACACACACACACACACACACACACACACACACACACACAAAATAGAGAGTGAGAGAGAGACTATAAGAACTGGGAAGTGGAAGGGGGGGGGGAGGAGAGAGAGAGGAGGGGAACGCAGAGGAGAGACAGACAGACAGACAGAATCAATGATTTCCCATCGTCCCCATTCTTACCGTCAGTGGACCGACAATACTGAGGTAGAGTTTGCAGTTTAATTAACGATGTGTTGGTAAAAAGCCCTGAAGATCAAGTTTGGGTCATCTTCAACCGACAGCCAAGCACGAAAGCGTTGTTTATGTTTGTGTCCTAACCTCACTGGACTGTACTGCCGTACGTGTTCGCTCGAAGTCCCCCACCCCCGAGTAATTGCTGCTTTTGTGGTCCAAGTCCTCTCAAAGGGTCTCGGCCGTCCTCCCGTTTTTGTTGTCCTTGACTCAGTCAGGGCTGTCTCTTTCTCTTTCACTCTCTCCCTTTCAGTTCTGTCCTCCTTTCCCCCCTTCTCCCCCTCCCCCCCGCCCCCTTCTCACTCCCCTCTTCTCTCTCTGTCACTCTCTCTCTGCCCCCTCTTCCCTCTCCGTTTCCCTATCTCCTTCCCACCCCAACAAATCAAAAGGTAGTAAAAAAAAAAAAAAATTTTTTTTTTTTTAAATCTATGTGTATTTTTGTATCGAGCGTTTCAAATAAGACAGACTGACACTGTGCTCGTAGCAGCACTGTGTACCAATGTTTTTGTGTGACGGTATGATTATGCTGTGACATACCCCTTCGTTTTAAGGGCCTTGGCCTATGATGAAGAAACCATTGATTCATCCTCCCCACCCTTTTCTCTCCTCTCTTTCTCCCCCATCTTTGTCTTCTTCCTTCTCCCCCCACCCCCTTCTATCTCTTTCTGTCTGTCAGTACGCAAGGCGTAAAACACGGAGACACGTCAACCAGTCTGGTAGAGAACTGTTCCCGAGAACTCGTGTTGTATATGTACACAAGTAGCACCTTTGCCGTCGGAATGGGGATCTGATGTGATAGGCCAGAATGAAGAGAACATCGCTCCTTAGGGGGTCCACTTTTCCTGACTGACTTACCCGCCCATGGCTAATCCCTGTTTTTCCCCTCGTCCGTTCCGCCGTGGTATGTAACCAACCAAGGGATCATGAGGGTTGAGGAGTTGTGAGGGGGGGGGGGGGGGGGGGGAAGAGGGGGAGAGTGTGAGGCATTGTGGAGGGAGGGAGAGAGATTAAGGGGGATGGTTCAGAAGGGAGAGAGGTGGTTTTGTCGTGTCCCGTTAAAACCCAGCCGTGTGAAAGAAAGAGGTAGGA
>NC_134900.1:5322500-5332500 GCF_041734735.1 Babylonia areolata | reverse complement strand
TTTTTTCCGTACTTTCTATTTCCTGACTGAGAAAGAGAAGTGCAGGGGAGAGGAGGAGAGAACCAGATTAAGTACACGGCTGGGGGAACAAAACCATCAGATCTCACTGTACTTCTCTCGAGTCATGAATACCCTACCCACCCACCCACTCAGTGCCATACACTGACGAGGAACTCTCATAAACTATTCAAGAAGTCTGGGGACACTGGACCGAGACACACACACACACACACACACACACACACACACACACACACACACACACACACACACACACACACAGATGGGATGGGGGGTGAGGGGGGCAAGGGGGGCCGGAATAACGGGACTGTGGCATATAGCTCAGACGATCACATGACAATACAGACAGCTGCTGTGTGTATAATGGTGGCGGCAGCTGTCAGCAGCCTCGACTTCGATACCCCCTCCTGCCCTACTTTGTGTATAGGCTTTGTGTTTTTCCCTGCGGTGGGGTGTGTGTGTGTGCATGTGTGTGTGTGCATGTATGTGTGCGTGTGTGTGTGTGTGTGTGTGTGTGTGTGTGTGCCTGTGAGTGGGTAACGGCGGATTTTCCGAGTGAACGGGCCGTGATATTAGCAGTATACTGAGTTATAAAGCGTGTTGTGCCGTTTGTTTATGAGTGGATGCAACCCATAAAAAAACACATAAAAAACAAACAAACAAAAAGTATGGAGTGAAATTTTTATGGTCCTTATATTATTCTAATTTTTTTTCTGGTCTGGCCAGGTTATGTGTCATAAACCTGAGAACCGATTCTTCTAGAGTTGAGTTTATTGACCCATTGTCTTTCGGTCGCTGTATAGTAGCTCAAGTTCATTGCTGGTGTCTTGACAAACTTCTGCGATTTCTAGTATAGTAAAGTGCAAAAAAGTGGAATGAGTGTAAAAACTATTTCTGGTCATTTTTCTAGGATAGCATGTCTTTTGTTCAAAGATTTGTTTCGTTTTGAATGGATTACGGATTCTCCTTGAACTGATGAAGTTATGGCGGGAGTTGTTTCAAAGGCAAAACTTAAAAAGTTAATAAGTCACCAGTCTTGCTTCAGAATTCCAAGACTGGAGCGAGACTTGAGCGGCGAGGAAATGATGATCAAGTATTGTGACAGTTACACATACGCACGCTCGCTCGTCAGTACTCACACACACACACACACACACACACACACACACACACACACACACACACACACATGCGCGCGCGCATTTTATTTTCAGCAAGAGTCAGTTTAAAGAATACGACACGAGTTTCAGTTTGTTTTGATTTGGGATACATCAGATTGTTGCAAAGGAAACCTGACCAGTGCAGTGCAGTTGTTTATTCAGCGACTGAAATATCTGCAGTCGAGTATTATGTCTGGGCGGAGACGCAGGATAACACACACACACACACACACACACACACACACACACACACACACACACACACACACACACACACACTCACTCACTCACTCACACATACACGTACAGACACACACACACACACACACACACACACACACACACACACACACTATGGAAATAATACTGCAGTCTGGGAAGGCCATCAAACAAACAAAGATGTGTGAGAAAGATAGAAGTTGGGCGTAGACAAGCTCCAGCGTATAATTATATAATATGTTATGATCACAGTATTTTATACCTGGCTAGCTAGTAGATAACACGTACCAGCGGAAAGTAGACAGAGCGTAAAGCAAAGAGATGACTGACGACAGACGCAATAATATCAAAAGGCAAGGAGGCATAGCCTTCGTGGCTCACGTCCGTTCTTCTGGTTAACGTCTTTTCACTATAAATAATACCACACACACACACACACACACACACACACACACACACACACAGAGCGCACGCGCGCGGATACGCTGACAACCGAAACACCGTGTTATTCACGTAGACTCACAACGCAAATCTTGATTAATACAAGCAGCTTATCATGAGTAACAATGATGTAATGATGTAAACGTGAACATGTAACGTTTCCCTTTAGGTAACAAGCCGTGTATTTACTTTAGAAGTCTTTGATACGGATATACCATTTTCTAAGAATTTCAGATAGCTTTTAACTCCATGAAATGTTTTATGTTTTCTGTTTTATACTGTAATGCATATTCAGAGTATTACTGAGCAACACTCTGTTATGGCAGGCGGAGACAGATCCGTTCTTTCCCGCCCTCCGGGTATACATGGTGCATTTTACGCTAGTCAGGACAGGGTGCCGTTTTGCACAATCAGTTTATCATTTGTATACACACATCTGTATCCAGTTGTTTATAAACCAGGGGGAAACTTCTCTTAAACAACTGAAATGTACCACAAATATTGACGCACATGTTTTCGACATGCGTGTGTGTGTGTGTTGGGGAGAGAGGGGGGAGGGAGGCAGCGGGGTTGATTGGGAAAGGGTGTGTGTGTGTGTGTGATCTTTCTTCTGTGAAGTTTTCTTTGCGTTCTTGGAATAGATAAGAAAATGTATTATACTAATGTGAATCCCAACTGAAGCGGATCTCTCTCTCTCTGAGAGATATATATAAGATAAATAGAAAATAATAAATTCTAGCCCAGATAGCCGGGACAGCAGTTTGTTGCGGTATGTATTGTCGCCAGCGACAATGCATGCAGCCCTCATGTCCGTGCAGGGGCGACAATACAACACAGTTGCCTCCTCTGCTGTTCTGATGGTCACAGTCGGACACGACAACTGACCATCATGCACACAACACAGTAGCCGCCCACCAAGCCGTCTGATTGAGCGTGTCAAGAGTGTAAACCCAATTCTCCCTCTCTCCTTTCGTCACAGTTTATGAGATGAAAACCAACAGTGATGCTGTTCATTGCCGGAAGCGTGCGTGCACGAAAGGAAAAGGGATATTACAGCATGAAATTTGATTAAAGCTTTAAATTGAGTTGGCATCACAAGTAGGATGGTGTAAACAGATGTTCACTGGTAAAAATAACAAAAGCAGAGACACAGCGTAATGAACAATTACCAGTTGTCAGTTTTCATACTGCTTTTGCCGGCGACTTCTGCTGTTGCTTACTATTGTTGTGACAGCTGCTGCCACCACCACCACTTCCAATACGCTGTAAACCGCAAATAAAACTGACCCTGTCCAACATCTGTTCGGCTTTTCTGTTCCAGCATGTTCCTCACCAAAGTGAAGTACTCTGCTGCAGTCATCATTTAATTCGCTTGTGTCTTATCCATCCGTCTCAGCTCTTTCAGTTTCAGACACCGTCTACATTGTACAAGAAACACTACGGGCAACGTGAAGCCTTGTCTGGAGCATACATCAGATTCCCCAAAGTCTTGAACAATTTATTACTGGTGGCGGAACCAGTGAATCTGCACGCGCGGCATATTGGCCGTCAAACCGACTAGAGATAACGGGCAGATAGAAAACATGAACTTGTTTTCACACACTTCAGCTCAATTCGTTTCCTTGCAAACCTGAGAGACAGGATGGATGGGGAGGGTGGGTGGATCTTGAGGTGAATGGAGAAAAAATATCACGAGATAGATAGGATGGGGTGGGTGGGTGTTTTGGGTGGATGTAGAAAACATATCACGGGACAGATAGCGCGCGCTGTGATGGGGAGGGGAGAGAAGGAGAAGATAAGAGCGTTACCCACTGGCATAACGTGCTGACTGACTGAGGAGGAGGTGGTGGTGGTGGTATTCCTGCTTGTCGATCTCTCCATCTTGGAACCCTCGCTGCTAGGGTGTTTTTGTTTTTTTTTGTTTTTATAGACTTTCCAGATAACTTGCAGGATTCGCACTGTTTGCATCTTTCTGTCTGTCTGTTTCTTGTTCCTCTTCCTGCTCCCCCCCCCCCTTACCCCTTATCTCCTCGCTACTTTTGATGGAATTTCCAGACAGCATTGAATGCTCTCTCTCTGTGTCTCAATCTATCCCTGTGTGTGTGTCTCTCTCTCTGCCTGTCTGACTGTCTCTCAACCTATCTTTCTCTTCTTTTCAGGCTCCCTCTTTTCTCTTCTTTTCAGGCTCCCTCTCTCTCCCCTCTTTCTTTTTCACCCTACCCTTCCCTTCCTTCCTCCCTCCCTCTTTCCCTTCTCTCTCTGTATCTCTTTTCGCTGTATACCTGCCAGTCTTTAATTTTTCTGCACCATCACGTCAGTCTCTCCGTGTCTCTCTCTCGGCTCTGTTTCTTTTTCTGTTCTTTTTATTTCTTTCTCTCTCTCTCTCTCTCTCTCTCTCTCTCTGTTTCTTTCTCAATCTGTCTGTCTGTCTGTCTGTCTGTCTCTCTCTCTCTCTCTCTCTCTCTCTCTCTCTCTCTCTCGCACCACCCTGTCAGCCCCATGCATGATGGTGATTCGCATCAATCTTCTTTCTTTCTGACTGACGTGAAAAACGTTTGAGGGAGACAAGCAGACAAACAGGCAAGGCAACCAGTGGTGTTTGCTGCTGTTGTTGTTTTTTTGAAAACTCGGCGCATGGCGGAAAGAGAGCATTGATCATCTGTCCCACTTCAGTGTGTGCCGCTGCTTGACAAATGACCCAAGACCCAAGGAACGAACGAAGCTGTGGAGGCTCGTTAGTCGAAGACATTGTGCAACTGGTGGCACCGGCTGCCTCTTTCCTTCAACACAGCAGCCAAGTGAACGATGAAGTCTGGATCAGTTTGACGGGGATGCTGCCGCTTAACCTGTTTGTTGGATAATGTGCAGGCGGGCTGAGTGACAGAGTGAGTGGTGCTGTTGTTGTTGGGTAGACTGGTAGCTAGGTTAGTGTGCCGGGTGTATGTTATGTAATTCTCATTCGCTGAATGGTCGCCGCCGCAGCCACGGATGAAACTACTTCAGTGGTGGGGGTTAGTAATTCTATTTCATTGTGTGTCTGTGACACTCTTCAATATTATGGGACATGACATATGCGCATGTACACACACACACTCTCTCTCTCTCTCTCTCTCTCTCTCTCATTGACTCACTCGCCAGTGACGAGATCATTATGTCATTTTTCTTCTGGTCCCATACAAACACTTGTGCACGCACACATAGGTCCCGCACATGTATCTATAGACATCCAGACATATATGAAGTCCAGAGAGCATGGAGAGAGAGAGAGAGAGGTGCAGGCACTATAATTTCGGCTGTCTGAAATCGACCAAGGAAGGATCTAGCTGCATGACTGTAGTCCGCAAGCCAGCCCAGTTACATTGACCACAGACACGGTGACGCGGCCACGGCGCCAGTGTCTGCAATCCCCAGAAAACCCACAGATCGATCCGTCTGCACTCCGTCACAAAAGGATCTCCCCAAAACTCTTGGTTGGACTGTACGGTTCTCTGGAGATTTCTGCTGCAGGCATGTGTTCTGTTCCATAAATAAGAAAATGTTGACCATGCCAGACAGTTCGATGGCCCGGTAAATAGGACATGCAAGTGTGAAAATAATGACCATTTCGTTCCCGCTGTGATCGTCCACCCAAATCAAAATCTAAACGATTCATTTTTTACCCAGATAGATTTGGGTATTCTGTCTTTTCTTTGACCACGGAACACCAGAAAAAAAACAAAAAAAAAAAACAACAACAACCAAAAGTGAGTAGAAAACTGCGTTCACGCGGGCAAACCAAAGCACCGATGCCGGCATGTCCAGGATGCTGGATTAAGTTCTGTTGGGTAGTTCTTATCTCGAGGGTCGTCCCGTTAGGTCCCAGTTACATTAGGGCCGTGCTGTTCCGTTTGGGTCCCATTCCATCAGGGGTCCAATACCATTAGGGTCCTGTGCAGATCTATGCGAATCCGTTGGTCCCTTTGTAACCAGAAAGAAAAAAGGGGGCTGGTATCACTGGGGCCCTGTTGGGACTGAGACATGAAGGAATGGCAGTTGACTGAGGGGGATTTCATAGCGTCCCACCTCCGACACAAGCATAGGGCCCAGTGCAGGGACGCTGGAATCACTTTCTAAAACGTTGACTCTAAAATGTTGGCCCCAGCAGCATTGTGTATCAGGATGGGTCGTCCCATTGCAGCTGGGCTCTAACGGTCCTTGGCCCTGGCGTACACCACCTGCACCACCACCACCCCCACCACCAACAATAAAAACGACAACAACAGCAACAACAACCGAGCTTGGTGGTGGTTGGGGTGTATAAACACATTGATCGTTGTTTCGTCGACGTTGTAATTATTGGATATATATATATATATATAGTGTGTGTGTGTATCTATGTATATAAATATATATGTATATATCTGTCTGTTTGTCTCTCTCTCTCTCTCTCTCTCTCTCTCTCTCTCACACACACACGCACGCACGCACGCACGCACAGACAGAGAGAGAAGCACACACTGACACATAATTATGTACGTATGCATGTATACGTGTATGCACGTATGTAAAGTATGTCATGTGTGCATTTGCTCAAGAACACATACAAATCAATAGTCCAGCTGTTAGCGGCAAGAAACGGCGGCAGCCCTCCTAACACGGGGCATCGATATATACATACATACATACATATTATTATACACACTTGCGTGACACTGCTGCGTTTGTCTTCAGCGGTAGTTGTGGGAGAAAACAGCAGTTCGTGCGGTACTTCCTTGCACACCTCATTGCCCCTGGAACACCTTTTTACTGCTGCCATTGTATTCACACATAGCCGTAATACTCTCTCTCTCTTTCTCTGTATCACTCTCTCTCTCTCTCTCTGTCTCTGTCTGTCTGTCTGTCTGTCTGTCTCTCTCTCTCTCTCTCTCTCTCTCTCTCTCTCTCTCTCTCTCTCTCTCTCTTATCCTTATGTATGTTTTAGTATAACTATATCCATATGTCTGTATGTCTGTGTGTCTCTCTAAAACAACGGCAGATATATGTAAGTCGGCTAGTGTGCTGATATCTCCACCGTTGAAAAATAAAGATTCATTCATTCATTCAGTCATTCTTTCTTTCTCTCTTTCTTTCTTTCTGTCTTTCTCTCTCTCTCTGTCTCTTTCTCTCTCTCTCTCCCCTCTCTCTCCCCCCTCTCTCTCCCCCCCTCTCTCTCCCTCCCTCCCTCTCCCTCTCTTTCCCTCTCTCTCCCCCCTCTCTCTCTCCCCCCCTTCTCTCTCTCCCTCTCTCTTTTCTCTTCTCTTCTCTCCTCTTTTCTTACCATTTATATGCATGTGTTTACGTTTTCCCCTCTTTTTTTTCTCACCTTGTATTTCCTTGACAAATTTGCCGTCTGTTTGTCAATTTTCTTTTGTGCGAGTTGCAAGCTTGTCTTCGTGAAGGTTGCAAGCATGTTTTTTTGTGAGGATCCCAAGCATGAAAACAGTCCATTATGTATATATTCCTTTCAGTCAACAAAAAGGTTCAGATTTCAATTTCGAGTACCTTTACGTTCATGTTGAACTCTGAACTGTGACACATAACATGCAATATGTACTTATTCCATGCTTCTGCTGTGTTATGTTTACATACCACTCTTCAGTGGGATATGGCTTATGAATATGTCACCCTCTCTCTCCCTCGTTCTCTCTCTTTCTCTCCCCCCCCCTCTCTCTCTCTCTCTGTTTCTATCTCTTTCTCTCTCACTGTATGTCTCTCTCTCTCTCGCTGTCTTTCTCTGTTTCTATCTCTCTTTATCTCTGTCTGTCAGTCTCTGTCTCTGTCTCTTTGTCTCTCTCTCTCTCTCTCTCTCTCTCTGTATATGTATGTGTGTTGCGGAAGAGTGGCGGTGGGATTCAGTGTGGAGGGACTCCAGTGTAGGAATGTGTTGGGTGGGATATACCATGGACGATGATAAGATAACAAACGATCGGTGTTGGGGCTGAAGCTCTCAGCTGGACGTTCTGTTGCTGGGAGGGAGATTAAAAAAAAATGGGAGGGGTTCGGGGGGCGGGGGGGTGGGGGGGAGAGGAGGTGGTGGAGAATCAGTAGAGTTTTGTTGTTTTTTCTTAAGAAGTCTGTGGATCAGTTAAGTTTTACCTGGGCTCTTGAGCCTTCTCTGTCACGCTGACTGCTGGCGCGTGTCATCGCACTCACACACTCTCTCTCTCTCTCTCTCTCTCTCTCTCTCTCTCTCTCTCACACACACACACACACACACTCACACGCGCACGCACGCGCGCACACACACACACACACACAGAGAGAGAAAATGAAGAACAATCACAATCACAGCAGCAAATGATATTGATATTCGACCTGTTCCACACTGCCCAATCACTCTATTTTAATTTTGACATCTCATGTAAAGGAGTTTTTGACCCATGTTACAATTTTGCATGAGTATGTGTCTGTGTCTGTGTGTGTTTCCGTTTGCCTTTTTTTCCTATTTTTTGTTGGTGGGGTGGGGGTGTGGGGTCGGAGGGTTGCTAAGAGCCCACAGCCTAGGAGATAGTTATATAACTTCACATTGAAAAATATTCGAGATGTCATTGGTCTGATCCATAGGAACAGTTCTCTGTCAACAACAGTAGAAGAATCAAGATCAGGAAGATATTTCCCGTTTTCCGTTGTTTTCAGCTTGATTTTTTTTTTTTTTTTTTTTTCGTCGTCGTCTTCTTCTTTTCTTTTTTTTTTCTTTTTTTTTTTTGTCTCGTCTTCATTGACGATGATTTCCTGCTCCTTGTTTTCCTTCCACTAATTCAGTTATCAATTAACTTAATGAATATTAAAAAGAAAGAAAAAAGAAGAAGATTCTTTCTCATTTTCCGAGACCTCCGGGCAAAGTCACATCAAAAGCGTTTCACCTGTTGCCTGAAGGCAGACCAGGAAATGCGCTGAAGCTCAGATAGCAAGGAAAAACTATCTCTGTTGTTTCTTTTTTTTCTTTCTTTTTTCTTTCAACACATCTAGTTGGCAGAAAGAAAATTGATGGGAGGAAGGTGTGTGCGTGTGTGTGTGTGTGTGCGCGCGCGTGTGTGTTTGTGTGTGCGTGCGTGTGTGTGCCTGTGTATACGTGTGTGTATACGTGTGTGCATACTTGTCCATGTGTTTGCCCGCGCGCTCGTAGTGTGTGTGTGCGTATGTGTGTGCGTGTATATATATATATATATATATATATATATATATATATATATATATATATATATATATATATATGTATATATATATATATATATGTGTGTGTGTGTGTGTGTGTGTGTGTGTGTGTGTGTGTGTGTGTGTGTGCATATGTGTGTGCCCGCGCGCGCGTAGTGTGTGTGTGGTTTTGTGTATGTGTGTGTGTGTGTGAAACAGAAGCGAGAAGAGGGTGGTTACCTTTGAGAAGACTGCAGGTAACGAGCGAGGAAGTAGGGTGTCATCTCATCAGCACACCGAGGTTTTGTTGAGTTAAAGGAGAGCTGAGCTGAGCTAAGCCGCTGAGTTGGTGGTTAGGTCAGGTCAGGTCGCTCGTTAGTCTCGACTTTCTGGCATCCTCGGCTCGCTTTGTGATAGAATTTCCAGGTTTTTAGTGCACTGGAAGCATCTGTTCACCCTGTCTCTCTGTGTCTCTCTATATATGTATATGTCTCTGTCTTTGTCTGTCTGTCTGTCTGTCTGTCTCTCTGTCTCTCTCTCTCTCTCTCTCTCTCTCTCTCTCTCTCTCTCTCTCTCTCTTACACCCGTTTCACCTTCCTTCCTTTTTCCACTTCTTCTTCGTCGTCTTCTTCTTCTTCTTCTTCCACCACGCATACCACTCTTCCTTGGATGCTGCCACCTAGCACACTCATTTCTAAATGGAGCGTGCAAGGCATCCTGCCATGAACACGTGACTGACAATGAAGACATGCCGGCGGCGGTGCCGCAAGTCGCGGTGCCAGGCGTGGCTGTCAGAAACAGGGCGCTGAGAGGACAAGGCACTGACGTGGAGAAAGGAATGACGAAGAAGAAAGGAGATGATGAAGGAGGAATAGCAGAGGAAGGAGGAAGAGAAGGAGGAGAGGAAGAAGAAGTAGGAGCAAAGGGAGGGGGAAGGAGAAGGAGGGGAGGAAGAAGTAGGAGCAGAGGGAGGAGGAGGGGGAAAGATAAAGAGGATAGGACGAAGA
>NC_134900.1:5310000-5317500 GCF_041734735.1 Babylonia areolata | reverse complement strand
TACTGAAGCGTCCATTTCGGTTCACTTGACGATCAGTCTGAAGGAATGGGAGGAGAAATGAGCGTGTAACGTGAAACAGTTGAACCGGATTTACTGCTGGTCAGTAATGGGCAAGGTAAGGAGGAGGAGGAGAAGGCAGGTATGTCAAGCCAGTTTACGTAAGTAGGGGTTAATTATTTTTGTCTGTGGCTGCTAGCAAAACGCTGTGGAGAGTAATGTCAAAGTTATTCTGAAATGGATACTTATATAGCGCCCATCCTCGTTCGGAGACCAAGCTCTAAGCGCTTTGCAAACACGGGGTCATTTATACAACAGGCTGCCAACCTGGGTAGAGCCGACTGACGGCTGCCACTGGGCGCTCATCATTCGTTTCCTGTGTCATTCAGTCAGATTTCAGGCACGCACTCATGCACACTCAAACATGTAACATTTACTATTCATCAATATTCATTAATATTCTAACATGTATTCTGCAGAATTTAGGTGAGGGGATCTCTTCAGTATGGGGAAATGATTGCTTTGCTGTTTATATATATATATATATATATATATATATATATATATATATATATATATGTGTGTGTGTGTGTGTGTGTGTGTGTGTGTGTGTGTATTTGTTTTGACTGTCTTGAGTGCATGTTGGAGTTCTCTTTGCATTTGGCAACTAAAAGAATTTATCACGATGACGACGCTTTGCTGATTCCAACAGCGCTAATAAAAGAGAGGGGAATGGAGTTGGAAGGGAGGTAGGGATTACCAAAGTATATGGATGAATAAGTATCTAGGTAAAAAAATTTAAAAAAAGAAGTGTCTCCTAAGTCAGTGTTGGCAGTTGAGAGAGAGAGAGAGAGGGGTGGGGGTGAGGGGGGGGTCCGTTTCAGTAGCTCAAGGAGGCGTCACTGCGTTCGGACAAATCCATATACGCTACACCACATCTGCCAAGCAGATGCCTGACCAGCGGGGGGTATCAGCAAAATTAAAAGAAATATTGGGGTGAATGGTTTTCATGTTCAAAACATACGTGTCTTTTAAGCAGCTTGGGATTTGTTTGAGAGACAGAGGTTTGGCGGATAGAAAAGATACTGAGAGTAGAGGCAGAGGGCGGGTTCTTGTTCTTATTCTTCGCCATTAACTCTGTGAAGAGTCATTGGGGCGCCGTCGGCACAGGAGAACAGTTCGCCAGATTTCTCCTGGTCTGCCGGTTGTGTGTCAAAGCCTGGCCAGGTCTCTGTAAATGGTGGGGATATTCAAAACGTCTGTAACGCAGAGGATGGTTTCATCCTTGTCGCAGTTGTTGGCTAAATGAGAGAGAGAGGGGGGGGGGGGGGGGGGGGGGGGGGGGGGGTGGAGAGGGAGGGAGAGAGAGAAGGGGGGTACTTGAGGAGAATGCAGAGTGTCCATTTCGGTTCACTCAGCCATCATTCAGGAGGACTTGAAGAGTAACGAGCGTTGCAAAACGAAACGGCTGAACTAAGATTTACGGCTGGTCACCGAGTAACGAGTATGTGGGGAAGAAGGAAGAGGCGGGAGCCTTGAGCCAGTTACTTTGAGGGTTAGGTTGTTTGTGGCTACCAGCTAAAAACGTTGTGGTAATATCCTAATGTCACAACTGTTCTCGCAGAATTGGGGTGACTGTTGTTCTTCTGTCATTAGCTGTTATTAGCTGGTTAACGTGTGAGACAGCTTTACAGGGTGAGGGAGGGAGGGAGAAAGGCATAATTCAATCTGGGAGAGAGGATTGTTTCATTACCCGTGGCAGTAGTCGGCGAAATGAAAGAGAGCGTGCGAGGCCCTGGTGAGGCTGGAATGAAGAATTCCATTTGGCCTCACTTGACGACAAGTCAGGAGAAGCATGTGGGAAGAGAGGAACGAGTCTTGCTAAGGACGTGAAAGGGCTGAAGCCAGGTTTACGATCTGGTCAGTGATGGCATCGTAAATTCAAGAGGCAGCCGCGAAGAGTGAGGGAGTGTCCTTGCTGATCCAGTTGGATTTTGGCTGCTTCGCGGTCTGGAAATGGTTAGGTTGCTTGTTGGCTGTTGGCTGCCAGGCAAGAAGAATGGCGATATCACAGGTGCTCAGCAGAGTTGCGAGAAAGAGAGGGCGGGGGGGGGGGGGGGGAAGAGAGAGAGAGAGAGAGAGGATGGGCACAGAAGGAGAGAGAGATACGGATGGATTATTAATTACAGGCCATGGCCCCTAATGAAGGGGTATGTTCAACAGTTCATATAGCTCAGAGTGCGAAGAACACGTGATAATGATAAGACCGAATACAAAAACAATGCATTAATTGGAATAAGTAGAATAGTTCATGACGTAGCTATTTCGAGAGAAGAGAGAAAGAATGAACATGGGTCGAGAGAAACAGAGATTTCCAAGTGGATTAATAAAGTGTTTTTGATTGATTGATAGATTGATTGATTGATTGAGAGAGAGACTCACAAACGATTCACTGCAAGGCCACCAGCTTGTTCGCAAAGGAGGTACAGACATACATTTAATTCTCTCCATACGAACGGCGAAAGAGACGACGTTAACAGCGTTTCACCCCAATTACCATCATCAAAATATTGCAAGTGGAAGGCTCTTATACTGAAGAGGTGAATGTTGACAAAGAATACCACAATTCTGACGACGGAAGCTAAAGGTTGGGTCATTCAGACACCCACTGGACATCCGAGGGGTCTGTGTACAGGAGAAGAGAGGACTGGCCGTACTGAGTGAGTTAAGGCACACAAAATACCGCAAACAAAGGGGAGAGGGCCAGGTGGACCTTTTTTCGCCAGTTGGGCTCAGATGTGACACATGGATAATTTTCAATGAAATCATTTCAGGTAAGTGTAAAATAACCAGCTTGGATGAATAGACCACATACGAATCAAGCATACACCCAAGGTACATGTCAAGCAGGTTTTCAACGAAGTGGGAGAGGTGAGTAAAGGAATAAAGGGGGATGGAGTGGGGGTGGGGTTAACAGCATTAACGAAGCGGTGAATCAGACGGCAACACTTTAAACTGTCCTTTTCGTGTAGAGTTCAGTTTAACGACCTGTTCGTAGAGTTTATCGACCGATTAGCTTTCGCCCATGAGGTCAAATTTTTGTCCGTTCGTAAAGTAGTGCTTAACGACTTATTCGTCGGGTTGACGGGCGCAACAGCCGAGTGGTTAAAGCGTTGGACTTTCAATCTGAGGGTCCCGGGTTCGAATCTCGGTAACGGCGTCTGGTGGGTAAAGGGTGGAGATTTTTTCCGATCTCCCAGGTCAACATTTGTGCAGACCTGTTTGTGTCTGAACACCCTTCGTGTGTATACACAAGCAGAAGATCAAATACGCACGTTAAAGATCCTGTACTCCATGTCAGCGTTCGGTGGGTTATGGAAACGGAGGGGGCGGGGGCTGTATAAACCAACATATTTGCACAGACAGACAGGAACGCACTCTCTTGGGAGGATTCTAACTGTACCGTCGTTACCTTGAAGCTGTTTACATCACCTGCGCTCTGTGTGTGTGTTTGTGTGTGTGTGTGTGTGTGTTGTCAAGGTTTTCGTTCACCTATTGGTGCTGATTTAACAAAAAAAAACCCAGTCGACCTTTGGTGGTGAATTGCCTCGGCGTGTGTGTGTGTGTGCGCGCGTGTGTGTGAGTGAGAGGGTAATTGTATGTGTGCGTGAGGGTAATTTGTGCGAGCGTGTGTGAGGGAATTTGTGTATGTGCGCGCGCGTGTTTATTATGTGTGTATCTGTTTATGTGTATGTTTTTGTGTGTTTACACGTGCGTGTATGTATGTGTTAGAGTAAATGTCTGCGTGCACGTGTGTGTGTCCGAGTGTGTCTGTGTGCGTGAGTGTTTGTGTGTGTGTGTATCTGTGCGCGCGCGCGCGCGCTTGTGTGTGTGTGTGTGTGTTGTGCTGTCCTTGGCAGTCTCGTTTCAGTGACGGAAAGGAGGATGGTGTTAGGGAAGAAAGATCAACAGCAGGCTGTTTTCTGTGTTCACTTCACTGACGCCTTTTTTTTTGCCAATTAAAACCTGTCTTTCTCGCACTCTGTGCCAGCGTGACCCTTTTCTTTCGTGCGAAGGGTTTTCTTACCCCCCGGCCCCCCCTTTTTTCCCCCACCCTTGCAAAAGAAGGTTTTATTTTATTTTATTTTTTTTTTGTTGGTTTCTTTGTTCGTTGTTGTTGTTGTTGTTTTGTCCATTTTACGATCGATGACTTTGGGAGACTATTTTGTTGTTGTTGTTGTTATTTTCACAGTGTAAATATACGTATTGCATATTGATATATGATATTTGCGCATCTGTGTTATATATCATAATCGTGGCCTTTTCCTCACCTAAAAAAAAAAAAAAAAAAAGAACAAAATTTCACCTTTGTTGAACTGACTGTTGGGTAAAATGCGCTACCTGTTAGAAGGTTGCTGTGATCGCATCAATGTCATCAGACCATTCCTGCCATGCTTCCTTAACCCTTTGATTGCTGATGACACGAATGCTCGTCAATGAAGGGCTTTCACCTCGTTGATCTAAATGACATAGCTTACAAGTCGGTCACCATTCTTCTTTCTGTCTCTCTCGATGTTCTTCAGTTTTGGACTCCCTCCTCTTGAGGCTGTACGGTTTCCTTTGTTCAGCAGAATTATTTGTGAGTTGAAATGTGATTGCTGTGTACACAGGCAGCAGAGAACGCCGCTTAAACAGATGGTACACTGATCTCGTTTCAGCAAGGTTCGGCGGTGAAGGGGTTAAATCGCTCGCGTGACCTTGTCACTCAAGCTGGACAGCAGCTCCCTTTGTGCTGTGTGTCTAGTCTTCTATCTTTTCCTTCCCCACCCCACCCCTCTCTCTCCCTCATATCTCTCTCACGCATACACGCGCGAGCACACACGCACACGCGGGCGCGCGTGCACGCTCACATACTTACACACACACACACACACACACACACACACACACACACACACACACACACACACACACACGCACGCACGCACGCACGCGCGCGCGCGCACACACACACACACACACACACACACACACACACACACACACACACACACACACACACACGTCACAGAAAGAGAGGAGAAAAAAGATACCAGCATGAAGGCAGATGTTCATAGTTTGTGGCATGCACGCACGCAACGAACTAGTATGCATAGTGACAGACAGACAGACAGAGAGAGGAGGGGGACGTCGTTTCAAGCGAAAGGAAGCAGCAGACTGACAGACACGGTGTGTGAGTGTGAAGGTTTTTTTTTAAGGGGTCTGGATGGGGACAGCCCAGGATGACTGTCCAGCGAAAGGACTGATGTTGAGGGGCGGGATGTAGAGGTAATTTGAGGTCGGGAGAGAGCCGTGGGGGTGTTGGGGGTGGTAGCGTAGGCAGGGAAGACTGTCCAGTGGGATAATGGGCAAAGGTTGGGGAGCGTGGGGGCGGGGGAGTATGAAGGGCTAATTGGAGGACGGGGGAGGGGCTGACACTGGTTCTGAGGGGGGAGGACGGACAGGGTGTCCGGTGGGAGAGGGGGAAGGCAGGGGTGGGGGGGGGGGGGGAATGGAGGAGGCGTTTTGATTGAACTGTCCGTGGAGAGAACCATGTGGGATGGGGTGGTGCAGTGTCTGTGTGTGTGTGGTGGGGGGCAGGGGTTGCGAGGGGAGGGTAGAAGAGATGAGGGGGAAGGGGTGTTTGGGGGGTGGAGGGGGGTCACGAGAGAGAGAGAGAGATAAGAGAGAGAGAGAGACGAAAAGAGGGAGAGTGTATTATTACCATAGCATAAGAGAGAAAGCTTGTTGTACTTACTGTTTTGTGTCTTTTTCTTCTTTTCTTTCAACAGAGAGAGAGAGAGGCGGGGGGGGGGGGGGGGGGGGGGGTACACAGAGAAATGAAGACAGTGAGAGAGAGAGACGGGGAGGGGGGGGAGGGAGGGGTATACAGAGAAATGAAGACAGTGAGAGAGACAGAAAAAAAAACACAAAGAGAGAAAAAGAAGAAAATGCTTACGTATCGTTAGAGAGAGAGAGAGAGGGGGGGGGAATTTTTATTCGCAAATTGACATTATTGTCCACCATATAAAAGGTTTCTTGGTGGGACTTGCCTTCCGTAGCAGCAGCACCATCCCCAATTAACAAAATGACCCAAAACGAAAGGTACATACACACACTTGCATGCTGTCACAATGCCCAAAGCATTGTGTTAATTAATCAACAAAGCCTTTCAGCAGTTTTCACACACATACACACAAAACGAAAGCCGACATGTGCCATTTCTCCCACACTTCAGGCTTGTAATACCTATAGTAGCAGCCCTCTCGTCTCAGAACAGTATTGGCGGCAAGGAGGTGGGAGGTGGTGGGTTAGGATTTTCCCATGGTTTTGTTATCCACCATTACCTTACCTCCTTGTACTTTTTTGTTGTTGACATGTCCATACATAGTACAGGTAGTGGCAGGTGATTGTTCCCCCCCCACCCCCAACCCCCCCTTAGTCAAATATTTGCCCGATGCCAGGTCCCTGTGTGTGTGTGTGTGTATGTGTGTGTGTGTATTTTTGCCGTAGAGCAAATTTGTGGAAGGTAGTGGGGTGGGGGTGGGAAGGGTAACTTGGTTTCAGGCTGTAGGTCTATGGGTTGACACAGTGGATGCAGGGGCGTTGGGGGAATTGTGTTTGGCTTTTGGGGATTATGGCGGTACAGAGCCGGACGTGATGTCAAGTTTTCGTGGTCTTTATCGATTGTCGTTGTGGATAGAATGGATTGACAGGCAGTTGTTTGTGTGTGTGTGTGTGTGTGTGTGTGTGTGTGTCTGTTTCTCTGTGTCTTCTCTGCCTCTGCATCTCCGTCTTTCTCTTTCTTTGCTTCTCTCTTCCTCTCCCTCCCTCTTTTACACACACACACACACACACACACACACACACACACACACCATAGGCACTTTCAACTAAAGTAAATGATTTTTTTTTTTTAAAACCCGCAGATTTAGCGCTGCTCAAATCGTTCGTGCAACCCGGCCCTGATGAAGAGACCCACAAAAGGGACGCCCTGTCTGCTCCCACCCCCCCTTCTCCCCCCTCCCGCCCCTTTGTATTATCCTCCCCACTGCACTTACTCCCAAGGTCAGTGTGCAGCACACACACCCTCCAACCCTCTCTTACTTTTTACACTGACGGTATAATCGACCATAATGAATGGTGGTCACTGCAGACAAGAAGAACCCGATATTCCAGAAGAGCGCAGCTTGCATCGTGATAATTAGACAGCCTGGGAGGAAATCACGAACATCGCTGTTGCAGCTAGCGCTCCACGTCGTTTCCGATTAGCCAATGAAATGGTTCGGCTCAGAATCTGACCTTGACCTCCGAGTCGCATGTATTTCGCGATTGGTCGAACTTCTCAAGGCTCCAGCTCTGTCACCAGTGGTATGAGAAAATGACGTTCAGAATGTGGACTTCCACCGCGGAGCTTTATCGTTTGGATTCCCGACGTGCAGTGGTGCAGTGGGTACACGGATG
>NC_134900.1:5290000-5295000 GCF_041734735.1 Babylonia areolata | reverse complement strand
TGGGATTAGTCATCTATGTTGATAAGATTTCGTCATCAGCCTGAAGTGTTCTTGCTGCTGCTGGTTCTCTCTCTGTCTCTGTCTGTCTGTCTCTTTATCTCGATCTCTCGCTGTCACTCTTTCTGTCTCTCGCTCTCCTTCTCAGTTTTTTCTCGCGTGTGCGCGCCGTGTATATTATTTTAATGTGCGGGGACAAGCGCGCGTGCCTCTCTGTGTGTGTATGTTGTGTGCGTGTGTGTGAGTGTGTGCGTGCGTGCGTGCGTGCGTGTATGATAAGCTGCAAGCTTGTGCCTCATTCCAGTCTTTATTATGATAATAATGTCTTCCGTGTGGACTGGGGATGATTTTCACATCCGCCATGTTTTATTGTTATCTGAACATGCTGACTGGCTCCCCTCCCCCTCCCCCCCCTACCCTCTCCCACATTCCCTCAATACCTCCTCCTTCCGCCCCGCCCCGCCCCCCTTCCCCTTCTTCCCCCTTACACACACACACACACATCCACCTTTCCCTGAAATGTCTCAGCTTTGTTATTCTTGCCACATATTGTAATGTATTTATATATTACAGTAAGACGAAAAGTGTGATAACAGTGTGTCTACCACAACCATACAAGTTCTTTGGAACTGATTTAAAGAAAAACACAAAAAAACGACAACGGATCACACGCAAGACTCGAGTTGCGTGAAGAGGCGCTATTCTGTTACCGGCTGTGCGGCAAGACACTGACGGAGTTAATAAAGACCGAAGTTCTTCGTGGAGAGTCGTTCCATTACTGAGACAGAGAGCCCATCACACCTCTGTCATTCAGAGCTGATCATGAGGTAGTAATGTCCCCTTGGAAAAAAACAAGAAGGATTTTTTTTTTAATAATGGAAGAGAGAAATAGAGAGAGAGGGGGAGAGAGAGAGTGCAGAGACAGGGAGAGAAATTCAAGATTCAAAAACTTTATTACTCAAGGATAAAGATTTTTGGCATCGCCCAGTCTTCCAATCTGTCCTTGTGACAGAGAGACAGAGAGAGAGAAAAAGAGAGAGAGAGCAGAAACAGAGAAAGGGGGAGGGGGAAGTGGCGAAACTCCAAATTCTATACACAAAGCTGTGGACCCAAGTGTGAGACTTCCCATCTGACGTGTCGTCCACCCGTCCAGAACACCCCCACCCCCATCCCTCCTCACTCCTTCCCCACCCCCTACCACCCCACCCCACCACCACCATAATAATCTTACCACCACCACCATCACCAGAAGTAGTACCGGCCTTGACCCCCAGTGCCTTCAGCACCCCCAAACCCTCATTTCTGAGACTGGAATGGCGTTCGCCTTCTGGCGCTCCCACGGGGGGTAGGAGATCCCGATGCCTCCTCTAGCCTCCCTTCTTCCTTCCTTCCTTCCTGTCACCTCTGTCTGTCCGTCAGTCAGGTCGTTCAGGGTACAGGTTCCAATCCCCCTGCCCTAGGGGGAAGGGATGTTCAGGGCGTGAGTGAGACAGCGGGCAAATTGTGTCTGATCCAGCCAGGGAGATGGTGGGGTTAGGGGCACTGAGCTCAGCTCAGTCACTCGGGGAGGGCATTGGGTGGGTGGAGGGGGGCGGGGGACAGCTTAGGTTTTGAGCTTCACGACAGATACATTGGGGATTCGGACGGATTGTTGCGTCACTGTGACGTCGACTGTCTGTCTGTCTGTTCGGTCTGTGGTTGGAGGGACTAGGGAATTAGGGATTTGGGGGCCGGGATGGAGGGATTGATGGAGGGAGAGGAAGGATTTTGTAACTCCCAGCTTACCAAGAATTCTCTTTTTCAACAAAGCAGGCCTTAAGGTTTTGCCAGAAATAAAATCAAATGCCTTTTCGAAGTCCACGAAAACAGCGTAATTTTGTATTTTTATATTTCCACTCTGCTTTTTGTAATGCAGCCATTAGAGTAAATACAAAATCATTTATTTAAATAGCCGTTAGTTTTAAAACTTGCTTGATATTCTACAGTTATGTTGTTCTGAATTATCCGTGTTAATTTTGGAACTATATAATCTGATACTAGAATGACATGAAGAAATAAACTCTAATCATTTACGTTATTTGTATCACCTTTCATAGTAATAAAAGAGAGAAGAATTAACGATAAATAGTGACGTGCTTATAGAACCCGTCCCATTGCTTAGATAAATTCCTGTATTAAACAAAAACTGACTCTCTCTCTCTCTCTCTCTCTCTCTCTCTCTCTCTCTCATTGTTCACGTTATTGATGTTGTTGCTGTTTTTCTTAAATGATGGCTTTCTTTTGGACCCCATCCCATTGCTTACTGAGATAAATTCCCGTATCAAATGAAAGCTGCCACCTCTGTCTTGCTTCACTGTCAGTCTGCTAGGATTCCAGTCTGGCCCAGGGAAAGGGTATGTTCACGGCGTGAGACAGCTGGCAGCAAATTGTGTGTCCCCCCACCCCCACACACTTTCTCTCTCTCTCTCTCTCTCTCTCTCTCTCTCTCTCTCTCTAAGGAAAACTGGGTATGTTTTGTAAAGAAGACATTAACTGTAAATGGATTTGGGATTGTGTGGATGTGTCAGGGAGTTGGATGTGTAGAAGGATTTGTTTCAGAATTCAAAGATAGGCTAATTGCTTCATATAAACAGAACTGGCACTGTAAAATGGAAAGCACTGAGAAATATAGATGGTTTTATAGTTTTAAAAGTATATTTCAAATAGAAAAATATATCACAGTCGTGACAAACAAGTGGCACCGAACAAGTCTCGCCAGATTTAGAACGAGAACGATTGGTTTGAATGCTTATGAAAAGTGGTTTCAGACTGAGCCCTCGTTACTCTCCCCTTGTCCGATGTGCGGTCATTTAAGGGAGGATGAATTACATTTTTTGTTTAGTTGTAAAGCTTATGACGATATTCGAGAAAAATGTGTTGTATTTAAAACAAATTTAGCAAAGAATGAAGATATTTTTGGAGTGCTTAATCTAAATCAGGAAACTTCACTACAGTCACTTGCAAAATATATTGCCGAAGCGAATAACATGCGACGAAAAAAAAAACCAACAATAATAAAATAGTATCAGGTGTTGCTCATTGTGAAAAGTGAAATCTGTGTTGTCATTCTCATATGGAAAATATTTATGTTATACATTTATATATGTTTTTGTTTTTATTTCTCACTACATGCCATTACTTTGAATGGATGGTCGAACTGCACTTTGTTGCACAGATTGATTGATTTCGTTTTGGCTTTGGTTTTCATCAATATTATTACTATTGATGCATGTTGTTATTTGTATTATGAACCCCCATGTCATTAGGGCTGTAAAGCTATTGACATTAAAGTGTTCAGTGTTCTCTCTCTCTCTCTCTCTCTCTCTCTCTCTCTCTCAGTCAATTAGTCAGTCAATCATTGTTAACGTTATTGATTTTTTTTTCCCTCCTTAAATGATGGCATGGTTATGGACCCCGCCCAGGTACTTGGATAAATTCTTGTATCAAATGAAAGCTGCTACCTCTGTCTTGTCTGTCTGTCTGTCAGTCTGTCAGTCTGACGGGGTACCAGTCTGGCCTAGGGAAAGGGTAATGTTCGTGGTGTCAGACAGCTGGCAGCAAATTGTGTCTGATCCAGGGGGGTTGGTTGGTGGGGGAGGGGGGGGGGGGGCGGGGTGGGAGGGGGGGGATTCATGACCAATGCAGTTGGGATTCCGACTGATGATGACACCGACTGTCTGCGTCTCTTGTCTGTGTTTGGGATTAAGGGATTTGGGGGGCGGGTGGAGATGGGGTTGTATTTTTTTTTATTTTGGTAGTTGGTTTGGTGGGTGTTGTCTATTATTGTGGACGTGTTCGGTAGGGAGGGAAGGTTGCTGCTACTGTTCATTAAATTTTAGTTCGTTGGGTGTGGGTTGGATGCTCTCTTCATTCAGGGCATGGTGAGGGACTTCAGCGAGATGTTTTATTCATCTGTTCGTGTTTTCGTTTGCTTGTTTGTTTGTTTATTTGTTGTTGTTTTTGTTTTGTTTTTTGTGGTGTTTTTTTTGCGCTTATGCTATCGGGCAGGGTTTGAAAGAATCGGGGTATTTATTTATTTGTTTGTTTGTTGGACTTGAATAATTCTCTTTGTAGAGCATGGTAGATAGATAAGGGAGGGGCAGTTGTTTTTTATTTTTGTTGTGGTTTTTCTTCCTTTTCACATGCACACGCACATAATTCTTTGATATCATCAGGATAGTGAAGAGGGGCTTAATCACCACCACCCCACACCCACCCACCACCCTCTCTCTCTCTCTTTCTCTCTCTCTCTCTTCTTGTTTTCGTTCTCCTTTTTTTCTTTTTTCTTTTTCTTTTTTGGCCATCAGACAGCGATATAAAAGCAACTAGAATACAGGTCAGTGGTCAGTGCCGCTTGTTGTGTGTGTGCACTGCTGCGCACGGTCACTGGCTATTAGTATTACCTCCGTGCCCGGTACATTGCCTTGTGATAACAACTGGACTGGTTGGCTGATGTGGCCTTTGATGACTGTGCAGCTAAATGTGTCACTGGGTCAGCCCTTCTGTGTGTGTGTGTGTGTGCGTGTATGTGTGCGTGTGTGTCTGCGTGCGCATGTGTGTGTACCCCAGGCTTCCTCTGATTGTGACATTCAGGCTTTGTCTTTTGTATGGTCCCCCAGGGGAGGCGGGGAGCAGTAATTAATGTGTGTGTGTGTGTGTGTGTCTGTGTGTGTGAGTGAGTGTGTGTGTGTGTGAGTGCGTGTGTGTGTGTGTGAGTGTGTGTGTGTGTGTGTGTGTGTGTGTGGAGGCGATTTACGGTGATGTTGAATATCAGCACCCAACGCGGCGCGAACGCGCACGACATCTACACACGTACTAGTACCCAGCCCACAGTAGGATGATCGTATAGAACCGCGCGTACTAGACACGCGCTACACACAACCATGTCAACGTGCACGCGGAAGGAATCAATACGCGCGTTTTTTGTTTTCATGTTTATGTATGCAAGAGGCGCAGGGCGCATA
>NC_134900.1:5280000-5285000 GCF_041734735.1 Babylonia areolata | reverse complement strand
TAATCCTCTCCTTTCTTTCTTGTTCTTTCCGTCTATCTTTTGCTTCGATTTGTTTCCAGCTGGTTGAATTAAGATGTGTTGTTGTGTTGTATTGTATACTGTCTTTCCTTGCTTCTGTCTTCCATCTCTTTTTTGTTTTGAACTGGTTTTTACACAAGTGATCTCTTCTTCTTCTTCTTCTCCTTCTTTGTACAAGAAAAGTTTCCATAACTGGACTTTCCAGTAAGATAACAATAAAATGCTACAACAATAATATACCAAGTGATGTGGGGGTGGGAGGGGTGGGGGGAAGCCAAATATTTCATATTGATACACGCTCTTCGTCATCAGTACTTTCGTATAGACCTGTGTCAGGCATGGACAGTGATGGTCGGGGGTAATTCACTTGCGAAAGGAAGCACATTATTGTTGTAGAGGCTGGCTTACCTGAATTCGTCATTGTGACTCACCTCATGCGGTGTTATTGTCTCCGTCTCTCGGTTTGTCTGTCTGTCTCTCTCTCTTTCTCTGCCTCCTCCAACCCACCCTTCTTTTCCCTCGCTCACACACACACACACACACACACACACACACACACACACACACAATCTTATGTCTGTTACTTTGTCTCTACGGTTTCCTGTTTCTCTGTCTCTGCCAATCCCTACGTGTCTCGCTGTATACCTGTCTCTGCTATCCCTCTCTCTCCCTCTCTCTCTTTCGCTCGCTCTCTCACACACATACACACACACACACACACACACACACACACACACACACACACAATCACACACACACAATCACACACATAAACACACACGCACGCGCGCACACATACAAACTGAACACACACACACACACACACACACACATTCATCCCCCAACACCCTTCTCTCTCTCACACTCACTCTCTCTCCCTCTCTTTCTCCCTCTCTCTCTCTCTCTCCCTCTCTCTGTCTTTCCCCCCTCTCTCTCTCTCTCTTTCTCTCTCTCTCTCTCGTAGCGTGCAGTCTGGAATGAGGAGGCTGTGCGCGCGCTTTGAATACATAACGGAGGCCTTGTCATTTCCATGTGCAGCTGGGCTGTCAAACCCACAGCCACCACCCTCATCTTCCACCCGCCCATCTCCACTCCCAACTCTCTCCTCATCTTTTATCAGCACAGAAAAAAAAAAAAAAAACCCACCCACACACTTGTCACAGTGACCACTTCCTCAATCTGCCGCCACTGTGTGTGTGTGTGTGTGTGTGTGTGTGCTGGCTGCCTCACGTCGACGGACGCAACAGCCGTGCTTTCTAATCAGATGTCCTTGGATTCGAACCCCGGTCACATGAGGTCTTTTTTTTTGGGAGGGTGGGGGTGGTGGGTTAAGGGTAGTTAGTGGAGCTGTTTCCGATTTCCCAGGTCGGTTAAGGGTAGTTAGTGGAGCTGTTTCCGATTTCCCAGGTCGGCCGGTTAAGGGTAGTTAGTGGAGCTGTTTCCGATTTCCCAGGTCGGTTAAGGGTAGTTAGTGGAGCTGTTTCCGATTTCCCAGGTCGGCCGGTTAAGGGTAGTTAGTGGAGCTGTTTCCGATTTCCCAGGTCGGTTAAGGGTAGTTAGTGGAGCTGTTTCCGATTTCCCAGGTCAGTTAAGGGTAGTTAGTGGAGCTGTTTCCGATTTCCCAGGTCGGTTAAGGGTAGTTAGTGGAGCTGTTTCCGATTTCCCAGGTCGGTTAAGGGTAGTTAGTGGAGCTGTTTCCGATTTCCCGGGTCGGTTAAGGGTAGTTAGTGGAGCTGTTTCCGATTTCCCAGGTCGGTTAAGGGTAGTTAGTGGAGCTGTTTCCGATTTCCCAGGTCGGTTAAGGGTAGTTAGCGGAGCTGTTTCCGATTTCCCAGGTCGGTTAAGGGTAGTTAGTGGAGCTGTTTCCGATTTCCCAGGTCGGTTAAGGGTAGTTAGTGGAGCTGTTTCCGATTTCCCAGGTCGGTTAAGGGTAGTTAGTGGAGCTGTTTCCGATTTCCCAGGTCAACAGATGTGTAGACCTGCTTGTGCTTGAACCCTCTTCGTGTGATTCGCCCGTTAAAAGATGTTGGTGGAATCCGTCAGTGTCAGCATTCGGTGTGTAACGGACGCATGAACGTACCCAGGATGTGCACACCCCCGAAAATGGAATATATATGTGTGTGCATGGTGGAGGTAAAGTGGTCATGCACGTGAAAGCCCATCGTATTGGTTGCCATCTCTACGTATCATTTCTGTCCCTTCTCGCTCTTATAGCTTGTCGTGTATATTGTCAGTACAGCTTAGGGTACATTTGTCAGTTTGGTTCGTGCTAATCTTGTTCACATTAATATTGTAACTACTATTCATCAATGGATGTGTGATATCCCCTTCAGAAAGGGGCTATGGCTTAATCAATAACATTATATTCGCGTTCTCTCTATAAATATCTCTCTCTCTCCCTCCCTCCCTCTCTCTCTCTCTATATATATATATATATATATATATATATATCTTTCTCTCTCCCTCCCTCTCTCTCTCTCTCTCTTTGTCTTTTTGTCTGTCTCCGTCTCTCTCTGTATCTCTCTCTCTTTCTCACTCTCTCTCTTTCTCTCTCTCTATCTCTCTGTCTTTCTCCCCCCCCCCACCCCCCCTCTCTCTCTCTGTCTGTCTTTTTGTCTCTCTGTCTCCGTCTCTCTCTGTGTCTCTGTAGCTCTCTCTCTATGTGTCTTTTTGTCTCTCTGTCTCCGTCTCTCTCTGTATCTATCTCTCTCTCGCTGTCGCTCTCTTTCTCTCTCTCTCTGTCTGTCTTTCTCTCTCTCTCTCTCTCTCTCTCTCTCTCTGTCTGTCTGTCTTTTTGTCTCTCTATCCCCCCCCCTCTCTCTCTCTCTCTTTCTCTATCTGTCTTTCTCCCCCACCCCCACCCCCCCCCCCCCTCTCTCTCTCTCTGTCTGTCTTTTTGTCTCTCTGTCTCCGTCTCTCTCTGTATCTCTCTCTCTGTGTCTCTCTCTCTCTCTCTCTCTGTCTTTTTGTCTCTCTACCCCCCCCCTCTCTCTCTCTCTCTCTCTCTCTCTCTCTCTCTCTCTCTCTCTCTTTCTCTCTCTCTCTCTCTCTCTCTCTCTCTCTCTCTCTCTCCATACCCGCTTTCATTGTCTGACCCCATCCCCCGATCCGTGTAATTATAAAGAAGGACGTCTCATGCCCGTCAATACCCTTATTCCGCCTCAGCTTTCTGTGTGGTCATAAACCGTGAGGGGGGAGGGGAGGGGGAAGGGGGGGATGCAGGGGGCATGTTGAAATTGCCGCTACTGAGGACAAGAGAAAATGGCAGGCAGGCCGGCAGGCAGGCAGGCAAGAAGATACCATCTTCCAAAGGGAGGGATATTTCTACAGCCCCTTCATACCTCCCTTATTTTCCCTAGCAACTTGCCCTTTTCTTGTCATTTTCTTCTTCTTATTGTTATTGTTGGTGGTGTTTTTGCTCTCTCTCTCTGTTGTGTGTGTTTGTGTGCGTGTTTGCGCGCGCGCGTGTGTGTGTGTGTGTTCTTGTTGTATGTGTGTGTTTGTTCTGTGTGAGCAAAATGGACGGAAAGTTAAGAAGGACCTGAATTCACTATCATCCTAGACAACCGTGCTTGCGGTTATTGTGGCTGCTACTGATGAAAATCAGCGGCGCAGTGATGACGGTGATTACTGTTCTGTGATGGATATCAGTGATGGTGGCTGTGATGAGATGATGATGGTGGTGTTGATGATGATGATGATGACTGGTGTCCACCAAGCAGACTGTACTCCAAGTGGCCGAATTGTGTGCCGGGGGCGTTGGGAGGGGTGGGGGGTGGGCTGGATGGGGGACCGGATAGTGGATTGTGTAGTGGAGAATAGGGAAGGTAAAGGGGCCGTGTGGGGGGAGGGGAGGAAGAGGGGTTGCAGAATTTGAAACGTTCTGAACTCATTCTTAACTCAGAATAATATTGGCGCTGCTAACATCGCTTGATCCGTTACACTTTAGGAACTTGTTTAGTGACTGAGGAACTTATCGTGACACTTATTGCTAGGACCGCTCGTGCAATCCAGTACTTGTTTGTTGTGGGTTTTTCCTGGGTAGGTATCTTCCCCAACCGTCAGCCATTGCTTTCTATCCTCTCTCTCTCTCTCTCTCTCTCTCTCTCTCTCCCTCTACCCACCCCACACCTTCGTTTCCTTTTTCCTGCCCCGGCCTCCTGCAGGCTGGTTGTCGATCAGTACCACCACCACCACCACCACCACCACCCATACAAAGGAAGCACGTCACTGTGCAACGTGGTCTAATGACTGTGAAACCCTCACCGTGTGACTCATCTCAAATCAAGTATCGGATGCCGTCCAAGATTTGAGCTTTTTTTTTCTCTCTCTCTCTCTTCTCGGGTCTTTCTCTCGCCGTGCTTGGTTCTTCTTTGTCTTCTTCCGTCTTTCTCTGGCTGTGTCTGTCTTCAGTCGTGTGTGTGTGTGTGTGTGTGTGTATGCGTGTGGTTCAATTTATAGTCTCTTCACACAGTGCAATTTAAAACGTGTATGTGTGTGTTCATGTAAGTGCGCGCGTTTGCCTTTGTGTTTGTGCGTTTGTGGGTGGGTGCGTGTCAGTGTGTCTGTGTGTGTGTGCGCGCGCGCGCGCGCCTGTGCGTGCGTGTGTGCATGTTTCACTGTAACCAGTCACTTTCCTTGTCTCGTTCTTTGATTTTCAACCCGGGACACCCCACCCCACCCAACCCACCGACCCACTCTACCCCATTTCCATTACCCAAAGAAAGAAAGAAGGGGGTGAAACACAAACAACAAACAAGGAAACAAAAAACAAACAAGCACAAAAAAACTCCAAAAAAAAGACGCCAACCATCACTTTACCAGGACAGCATGACAACAGCCACTTGTCAAACAATGATCACTTTCTCCCCTCTCCTTTCCACCCACTTGCCGTCAACCGTGTTGCTGCTCGCACCATCCATTTCTCTCCTCCTCCTCCTCCTCCTCTTAGCGCCCAAAGACCAGACCAGAAAGAAAAGGGG
>NC_134900.1:5240000-5277500 GCF_041734735.1 Babylonia areolata | reverse complement strand
CTCTGTCAGCGGGAATGCTCATAATCCGCTCATCTTAAACCCTTTACTTGCACATCCACCCCCACCCCTGCCTACCCCTCCCACCTCCAAATGAAAAAAAACAACAACAACAAAAGACAACGACCAACAGAACAAAAGAAACAAGAAAACAGCTGTTCATCATGCAACAAATCCGCATTTGATGTTTCCAACCAGAAAATAAAAACAACAACAACAATTAAAAAATAAAATAAAATAAAATAAACCATCGTGTATTAAGACGCTCATCATAATACTACATTCACACAAAGATGATGATGATTATCAGTTAAGATGGATACGAAATATTTACTGGTGTTTTAAACTGCAGCGCTGGGTGGGTATCTTTCTTCCATTCCAGAACTGGGCAAATTGTTATCACTGCCAGTATGATAGTTTTCTATCCATCCCACCTCCGTCCACCCTCCACACACACACACACACACACACACACACACACACACACACACACACACACACTGCGATGATGAATGGCGACAGCGGTGGGTGTTACTGATTAGACAATAAATAACGAAGTGTGTAATTGGCCAGTCGGTTGGTATGGCAACCGTCCGTTGCGGCATGTTTGGGGACTGGATTCTTAGGATGATATGCCAGGGAGGGTGGGTAGGAAGTGTAGTGGAGGGAGAGGCGATCGACGTGGTTGGGTGTGATGCGTGTGTGTGTATGTGTGGCGGAGGGAAGGGGGAGGTGGAGGGGGGGGATGGTGCGTGTGTGTGTGTGTGTTAGTATTAGTATAAAATTCAGCTTCTTTCAACATTAAGTGATATCAGACCAAAAACAAAAAAACAAACAAAAAAATGTGGGGGTGGGGGGGGGCGCATATGTCCAGATTGTGTGTGTGTGTGTGTGTGTGTAATCTACCACATCCCAGTTGGGGTGACAGGATATTAAATCTTGAATCTTATGTAAAAGAAAAAAAGAAAAGAAAAAAGATAATGATGTTACACGGACAAAATTTATAAATCCAGTAAAGAAATAAAAATTGAGAGAAAAAGTCATGTAACACATCAGATATTTCCATAATTATAATTCCAACAAACTCGGATCAGTCATTTTCTTATAGTTGTACAACAGGAGTAGACTTCAAAGTAAATCACTTTACCCCTAAAGGAAGCTTGCCAATCAATACACTGTTGATTATGGTGATGGTGATTGTAGTGATGATGGTGATGATGATGGTGCAGTGGTTGTCGTGGTCATGATGATGATTATGATGATGATAATGATGCCGATTTCGTTTTTGATTTTCAGGTAAAGGAACAGAGGGAGCTGACACTTTCTGACCAGTGCAAGTGAAAAACAACAACAACAAAAAAAGAGAATTTTTAAAAAAAAAAAAAACGTGACCACAAACAGCCATATTATACAGCTCCATGTGACTGAGAAAGCCAAGCCACCACACCAACCAAACCAGCCAAGCCAAACCAGCCAGTGCTATCAAGTAACGATCTGGATGGTTTTGACCAGCAAAGCCAGCACCTAAGCAAGCGAAGCGAAGTGAAGTCTGACCCAGTCCATCCAAGCCATGGAGGTTCCTTTAAAGTTAGGGCTGCTGTGGGTCTTCTTGGGACTGACCACCCTCCTGGCCCCCTTGCTGCTGGCTGAGGAGATTAAAAGTAGGTGGTGGTTGTGGTGGTGGTGGTGGGTAGAGGTGTGTGTGTGTGTGTGTGCGTGCGTGTTGTTGGCTGGGGGTGAGGGGGGGTTGCATACATGTGGTTATATGTGTGGTGGTGGTGGTGGTGATGTTGGGGTGGATGAGCGTATGTGTGTGAGTGTGTGTGTGTGTGTACGCGTGCATATGTGTTGTTGTTCTTGTTGATGTTGTTGGTGTGTTTGTGCAGGAGTAAGTACATGCACACATGCATATATATGTTGAGTGTGTGTGTATTTGTGTGTGTGTGTGAGCGCGCTTGCCTCTGTGTGTGTGTGTGTGTGTGTGTGTGCGCGCGCGCGCGCGCGTCTCTCTGCCTGCCCCCTTTCCCGTTGACTTCTCTGTCTCTCCCCCCCCTCCCCTATTCCCTTCTCTCTCTCTCTCTCTCTCTCTCTCTCTCTCTCTCTCTCTCTCTTCTCTCACTCTCTCTCCTCTCTCTCTCTCTCCCCTCTCTCTCTCTCTCCTCTCTCTCTCTCTCTCTGTGTCTCCATCCACCCATCATTCCATCCTTTCCCGTTCTTGCTCCACCCTCGTCTCCATCTTCTCCCTCAGTGTAGTCTGGGATGGATGGGGATGGTGTTGCCCACTGCTGAAATTCCACTCTTGAGATGATAAGACCGACAACAAAATGAATGTTGTTTGACAGTCCTCTCAATCTGGTGCTTTCAGACTGTAAACCGGCGGCCATCGTGAGGCAGTCCAGACCCATAGTGTACTTCCAGAGGAAGCTGAACGCCACGCTGGCCTGTATTGCCAAGGGAGACCCCACTCTGAAGTGAGCGCCACTTTATCTCGCTTCAGTTTTAAACACCTTTGTATTCACTCATTTGAGGAAAATACAATGCAGCAATGAAGACTAAAACAGTAAATACAACAAGTATACATGTGCATATACATGAAGAAGATCAAATATGTACGTTAAAGATCCTGTAGTCCATGTCAGTGTTCAGTGGGTTATGGAAAAAAGCATATCCAGCATGCACACCCCTGAAAACAGAGTATGGCTGCTCACATGGCTGGGTAAATAAACGAAACGGTCATACAGGTAAATGTTACATGTCTTTCTCAGAGTGTGTATGTGTGTGTGCCTGAAATCTAATTGAATGACACAGGAAATGAATGATGAGCGCCCAGTGGCAGCCGCCAGTCGGCTCTACCCAGGTGGGCAGCCTGTTGTGCAAATGACCCCATGTTTGTGAAGTGCTTAGAACTTGGTCTCCAACCAAGGATAGGCGCTATATAAGATGTATCCATATCATTCATTCATTCATAAGTACTGTCCCATTGATGAGTATCAACAATATATATATATATATATATATATTTTTTTTTTTTTTTTTTTTTTTTTTTTTTTAATAGTGACTGGATTTCTGATTTCATTGTGTTGCTTTTATAACTGTATGCGATTGTTGGTAGGATGTACTTTTAATGGTTTAATTACAAAATAGGCATGCATACTGCATGATTCATTGCCTCTTTAAAGCTGCTTGAATGTTGTAACTCAAGACACAACACTTGTATGTTGTGTATGTAACCTGCAATTTGGCAAGTGGTTTTTTTTGTTGTTGTTGTTGTTGTTGTAGAAGCTGCTTCTGTTAAACTTGTCAACAACAAAACAAAGAAAAAGAAAAGAAAACGAAAGAAACTACTGTCCATTTGATAAGTATCAAGAGTATAAACCACCGTCACCACAATGAGGGATAGTGACTCACCTGTTGGTGCCAGTGATTCCCCCCCTGTGTCAGGTACACGTGGCTGAAAGATGGAGAGCAGTTTGACGTGAGGGCCAGGGACAATGATATAACCACTGTCCCATTGATATGTATCAACGATATAACCAACCATTACCTGTCAGGTACACATGGCTTAAGAACGGGGAGCAGTTTGACGTGAGGGCGCAAGGCAGGGGGCGGCGCATCACCATGGTGCCGGGCGTGGGCAGCCTGATGTTCTCACCTGTGGCGGAGGAGGACGCTGGAGAGTACCAGTGCAAGGTGCGACGCTTTCAGACTTAAGCTTGATGATTTGTATTTGTATTGCTCGCTTTTTTTTTTTTTTTTTTTTTTTTTTTTTTTTTTTTTTTTGTTGTTGTTGGTCACAACAGATTTCTCTCTGTGAAATTCTGGGCTGCTCTCCCCAGGGAGAGCGTGTCGCTACACTTGACAGCGCCACCCCTTTTTTCTTGTTCTTTTTCTTTTTTCTTCCTGCGGTTTTGTTTGTTTTCCTATCGGAATGGATTTTTCTACAGAATATTTGCCAGGGACAACCCTTTTGTTGCCATGGGTTCTTTTATGTGCGCTAAATGCTTGCTGCACACGGGACCTCGGTTTATCTTCTGATGAGAATGATGTTTAATGTGCAATTATTGCTTCAAACAGCTTGATACTGCTACTACTATACTTTTACTGCTGCTTCTACTGCTGCTGCTACTGGTACTACTACTGCTGCTGCTACTGGTACTACTACTGCTGCTGCTGCTGCTACTGGTACTACTACTGCTGCTGCTGCTGCTACTACTACTGCTACTACTATTACTACTACTACTACTACTACTACTACCAGTGTACCAGAGCAGGGGGCAGCGCCTCGAAACTAAAGCGTGATGATAGTGATGATGATGATAATAATTTGCATTTATAGCTCAGAACAGCTTGATACTACTATTATACTACTGCCGGAGAGTACCAGTGAAAGGTGCAGTGCTTCGAAACTAAATCTTGATGATAGTGATGATGATGATAATGATAATGATGATAATGTGCATTTATAGGTCAAAACAGCTTGATAGTACTACCACTACTGCTACTACCGGAGTGTACCAGTGCAAGGTGCAGCGCTTTGAAACTAAAGCTTGATGATAGTGATGATGATGATGATGATGATAATGTGCATTTATAGCTCAAAACAGCTTGATACTACTTATGCTTCGATTACTGCTTCTACTACTACTACTAGTAATAATGTGCAATTACATTGTACTTACCTGTGGATCTTGGCACATTTAACAATATTACATGTAGTATAAGACACAGGAATAAAAATGCTATTTAAAAACAGTTTGATAACACTTGTGCGCATGCATGCACTCACATGCACACACACACACACACACACACACACACACACACACACACACACACACACACACACACACACACACACACACACACAAAAGAAAGAAAGAAAGAAAGAATAAAATAAAAGATGGCAGTTTGGTGGAGGGGGTGGGGGTTAAATGAATCTAGGTCCTTCTCCCCACAGACTGAAAATGTGTTTGTTGGAGGGGAGGAGGGGGGGGGTTGCATGTGATTGATTGATTGACAGATTAAGTGATTGATTGATGATCCCAAGGTGCACAACCCATGCAGCACCTCACTATTGATTGGTCCATTCATTAACTGATCGATTGATTAATGATCACAAGGTGTGGCACATAATAATGATAATAATAATGGTATTTATATAGCGCTGAATCTTGTGCAGAGACAAATCAAAGCGCTTTCACACCAGTCATTCACACACATGCATAACTCTAAAACTGGAGAAACTGAAGACAAGGAAGAGGCAGGGAAGGGAGGCTGTTTTGGGAAGAGGTGGGTTTTAAGGCCAGACTTGAAAGAGCTGAGTGTGGAGACTTGACGAAGCAAAAGAGGAAGTTCATTCCATTTGCAAGGTCCAGAGACAGAGACAGAGAAAGACAGGCCAACAGTCGAGTGTTTGAATCTGGGTATGCGTAAACAGAGTGGATCCGAAGCCGATCGTAGTGAGCAAGATGGAATGTAGAGGTGAAGGCAGCCACAGAGATAGGAAGGGGCTGATTTGTGAATACATTTATAACATAGAGTGCTGATCACTGTTGATTGATTGATAGATTGATTAACTGATTGATTGATTGATGATCACAAGGTGTGGCACCTCGCTGTTGATTGATTGATTGGTTGATAGATTAATTAACTGATTGATTGATTGGTGATCTCAAGGTGCACAACCCATGCAGCACATCACTTTTGACTGACTGATTTGATTGATTAACTGATTGATTGACAGATGAATTAACTGACTGACTGAATGACGATCCCAAAAGGTGCACAACCCATGCGGCACATCGCTGTCGATCAAGACGCAGCTGCTGCAGGCGACGATCAGCCCCTTCCCCAGGATCAGCGAGCCAGAGACGGTGAAGGCCATCCTGGGGCGGCCCCTCAAGCTGGAGTGTCAGCCCCCCTTCAGCGTCCCTGATGCCACCCTCAGCTGGGTCAAGGTACCAGGCTTTTTTTCTTTCTTGTTTCTTTCTTCTAATTATCTGTCACATTCTTTTATCTCTTTTTTTGCTTGCTGCCAAGTTTCTGTTTGGGGAAAAAAACAAAAAATCCCACTCGACAACGCCAGATCTTTTAGACATGTCGCTCTCGGTCACGTTATTTGGCTCATGTCAAAACAATACAATGGACTTGTTCACGTTGTAGGAGTAGTAGTAGTGATAATATTTGTGTAGCCAAGTGCTCAACTGGCTACTAACCGTAGTTCAATTCACAGCACATGCTGTAAAGCGGACGACAGTTTAACTGCAGTGACAGTGTCCAGCCATTGACATGAGGAGGTACCTCCTGTGGTGTAAGGCTATTGGATTCAAATTTGAAACATACATTGTTAAGTGTCCGCCGGTGACTTTCCGAGGTGCCGCTCTCAAGCACACATCGAGCGTGTCGCACACACAGTCAGCTGCCTAATATTCTACTGCATTGTCTTCTCTACTTCTTCTTATCTTCTTAATAACTATTGTAAAATAAAACAATAGAAAACCCTTTTTGTGACTGGCCGCTACATGTTTCTGGCCTGCGCATGGATCTTTGCTATCTTTTCACCTTCATACTCTTGTAATTTAGTAAATGAATCATTCTTTTGTACCGTCCCCTTTGATATACCACTCAGGCTATCACATGGCTACATTTGTATGAGTAGTATTAGTATTAGTTGTACTAGTAGTGGTGGTATGAGTATTAATATTAATGTTCTTGTTGTTGTTGTAATGCTCAGCATATGTCACAGATTGACAAAGTTTACAGTTGGGCCAACAGCAAAGTGAGAGCTGTATGATCAAAGGTTTCCCCCATAGCAATTGGAAATCATTTACAGCTTAGTCTTCTGTGAAGTACCATGACTCTCAAACTAGGAGGCAAAATTGCACTGGCTCTTAGTGCTGCAGCCTTGGGGGGTAGGCTAGTTGGCCTTTGGGAACTGGCCATCCTAAAAACCCTCTTGGCCAAGAGAGTGGGGATGTAACTTGGTGGCAAGACACTCTGCAGCCTTGGGGGCAAGTTGGTCTTGGGGAACCATCCACAGCGCCCAACCGTCCTAAAAACCCTCTTGGCCGAGAGACTTAGAGAGTGGGGATGTAACTTGGTTGCAAGACACTCTCCACTAGAATCAAATTCTAGTGCAGATAGGCGAAACAGAAGTCACCTGTGTTGTTCTGATGGTTATAGTCGAAAACGACTGACTATCATCATCTGCCGTTATTGTTATTATTCTTATTTTCATTTTTATCATTATTATTGTTATTGTGATCATCAAGAATATCATCATCATCATCATTACTGTGATTATTAGTATTATTGTTGGTAGCAGTAGGAGTACAAGTAGTGTTGATATTTGTATGATTATTAGTATTATTGTTGGTAGCAGTAGGAGTACAAGTAGTGTTGATATTTGTATGATTATTAGTATTATTGTTGGTAGCAGTAGGAGTACAAGTAGTGTTGATATTTGTATGAGTATCATTAGCAGTAGTGGTATCAACATTAGCATTATTGGGGTCATTGTTGTCGTCATCGTTACTGTCAAGGAGTCTGATGAGGAGTACATGGATGTCTACGATGACCTGGCCTATGACTATGAGGACGAGGACATGTTCAACAACGTGGAGCTGGGCCGCCGCATCACCATGGACTACGCAGGCAACCTGTACTTCGTGGCCGTGGAGGCCGAGGACTCACACAAGGGGCTGCGCTACGTCTGCATGGCCACCAACATCCAGGTGCGCTCCATCGTGCAGGGCATGGACAAGTTCATCGAGATTCTCGGAAGTGAGTTGGTTTGGTTTCTTTTTCCTTTCTTTTCTTGCTAATTTTGTTGTTGTTGTTGTTCATCGGTTTTAATAGGTCAACATTTTAACAAAGCAATAAATACAATCAAAATATGTGTCAGTACTGTTTGATTCTATTCAGTACAGTACCAAAACGGTAAGAGAGCAGTTTTGATGAATACAGTACACACCAATACCACAGTTCAGTGCAGTTGAATACAGTATAGTACACAACCACGGAGGAAGGTGGCAGAATGGTTAAGACGCTCAGCTGCCAATACAGAGAGTCCGTGAGGGTGTGGGTTCGAATCCCGCTCTCGCCCTTTCTCCTAAGTTTGACTGGAAAATCAAACTGAGCGTCTAGTCTTTCGGATGAGACGATAAACCGAGGTCCCGTGTGCAGCACGCACTTGGCGCACTGAAAAAGAACCCATGGCAACGAGAGTGTTGTCCTCTGGCGAAATTACGTAAAATGAAATCCACTTTCATAGGTACACAAATATGTAAGCATGCACTCAAGGCCTGACTAAGCGCGTTGGGTTATGCTGCTGGTCAGGCATCTGCTCAACAGATGTGGTGTAGCGTGTATGGATTTGTCCGAACGCAGTGACGCCTCCTTGAGAAAGTGAAACTGAAACTGAAACACAACCTGGGACAACACAATGCAACACATATCAATGCAGTTCATCAGAATCAGAATCAGAATACCTTTATTATCTCATAGAGAAATTATTAAGTGTGGTGAAGTCTGTGATACATGCCAATTATAAGCAGCACAGTAAAATATGGCATACAACATAAATATAACAAAATAACACTCAAACTCAGTCATAGCAAAGCAAGTGTGATAACTTTCCATTATTTAAAACACACTTCAGTTCAGTACTGTGCAGTACAACAATACAATACAATACAACAGTACAGTACAGTACAGTACAGTACAGTACAATTCAATGAACAGACTGCATATCATAAGGAGAAAATATAATGCAATACAATGCAATGCAGCACAGCACAGCACAGCACAACATCACAGCACAACACAACACAACACAGCACAGCACACCACCACAGCATGGCACAGCACAGCACAACATGACATGACACCACACAACACAACACAACACAACACAATGCGACACGACACTTTAACGTGTGTCTCCTTGTACAGAGAGCCCAGCCAACGAAGCCACCTCCCTGCAGTGGCACTCCCCAGAACACGAATTGGTGCTGGAGGGAAAGAAAGCCAAGTTCAAGTGCATCTTCTCTGGAAAGTACGCCCTCTGCTTCTTTCCCTCAGTGGTTTCGTTCATGTTTGTTTTTCACACCCCAATTTTTCTTGAGTCCTGTGCAGTGAGTAGGCTTGACTGTCATTTAGGAACAATGTCAAATGCCTCCCCACCTCCCCCACCCACCCCCTTCTTTCTTTCTGTCTTTCTGTGTTTTCATGCTTTGGTTTTCTTAACTCTTATAATGCTGCCTTATTATGAGTGTCTTAACTTCAGCTTTTTGATGCGTTTTTCATTCAAAAGCAGGCATGGTGTAGCGTATATGGATCAGTCTGCACACTTTGATGACGCCTCCTTGAAACTCAGCAAGCTGGTTGTTGTCCTCTGGCAACATTCTGTTAAGGAAATCCATTCTGATAGCTACACAAATCTCTCTCTCTGTCTCTCTCTCTCTGTCTCTCTCTCTCTGTCTCTCTCTCTATATATGTATGTGCATGCACACAAGGCCAGACTGGCACATAGGGTTATGATGCTGGTCAGGCAGGCATTTGTCTAGCAGATGTGGAGTAGCATATATATATATATATATATATATATATATATATATATATATATATATATATATATATACACACAGACACATACACATGGATTTGTCTGAATGCAGTGATGCCAACCACCTTGAGGAACTGAAAGTGATGTGCTGGTCAGGCAGGCATCTATTTATCAGATGTGGAGCAGCACACACACACACACACACACACACACACACACATATATATAGAGATAGAGATATATATAGATTTGTCTGAACACAGTGGCGCCAACCATCTTGAAAAACTGAAAGTGATGTTCTGGTCAGGTAGGAATCTATCTAGAAGATGTGGAGCAGCATTTGTATACACACATATTTGTGGAAACGCAGTGACGCCAGCCACCTTGAAGAAACTGAAAGTGATGTGTGTGTCCCCTCGCAGCCCCACCCCTGAGGTGCGGTGGCGCCGGGTGGACGGTGGGCCCTTTGACCCGGAACGTATGGTGCAGAGCGTCGACCAGCACGAGTTTGTCATCTCCAACGTTCTCCACGAAGACGCCGGAGAGTATGTGTGTTCGGGGCAGAACGTACTGCTCAGGGAGGCCATTGAGCAGAAGTTTTTCCTCTCTGTGGAGTGTGAGTAGAGTGGTGGGAAGGGCTTTGTGATGGTGTGTGTGTGTGTGTAGGGGGAGGTAGGGGGTGCAGGGGGGGTTGTGTGTGTTTGTGTGTGTGTGAATGCACATGTATATGTACTGAATGCGTGTGTGTGTGAGTGAGTGGGTGTGGGTGTGTGTGTGTGTGTGTGTGTGTGTTAACATACACATGTGTGTATGCTTTTGTACAGATGTGTGTGTGTGAATATAGATGTACTTGGGCTACATGTGCATGTGAGCATGTGTTTTAGTGTGTGTGTGTGTGTGTACTGGTACTCTTGTTTGTTGGGGGGTTGTTTTTTTTCTTCAAAATGTCTGTTTTGAAACAAACAGAAAAGGACTACATTAAGGTGAACTTACACTGGCACAAATACACTTGTTTCTTTATTATTACTGTAAAGTTTAATTGCATATGTGTGCCCTAGAATTTGGGACACTTTATTTTCCATATTTCAGTGATGAAGAATCTGCAGTGCAAGTCCAGTTAGGTCTGGGAGTACCTGACAAAGCTGCACTCTCATGATATATCCTGGTGTCAGCCATACTGAGAGATACAGACACATCCATGAAGTGGACAACCCTGGCGTTGTGAACCCAGTCTTCCCATTTCAGCCCATGGGAAGGAGCCAGTCACGGGTTGAAAAAAAAAACCCACCGCTGATGGGGTTTGAACCAATGTCCTCCCAGTTGTCAGTCTAGAAACACTGACCACTTCAGCGCCTTCGCTGGTTGAACGATTTCTCTGTCATCGGGAGTTGTGTGTTTATTTTCACAAGGACCACTTCTGCCACTTTGTGTGAGATGAGATTAGATTTTGTTCCATCTTTTTTTAATTTTTATTTTTAACTTGTTTATGGTTATGATAATTAGTAGTAGTTTTTTGGTTTTTTATGTTAATGTTTTACACAAACCAGGGTTAGGCCCTCAAGACCTGATCAGCCAATTTGGTATGTGTGAAGATCAGGCATCTGCCTTTTTTTTATTCTTTATTTCTAATTTTCAACAGCAGATGTGGTGTAATGTATATGGATCTGTTTGCTAAAATTGAAACTGAAGCTTTAACTAAAACTGTCTTTTTTCTTATTTTTTTCAGCCCGACCTCGGTGGACCAAACGTCCGGAAGACATGGAGGTGGGCGTGGAAGACAACGTGACAGTGGTTTGCAGCGTGGACTCCAACCCTAAAGCCAGCGTGGAGTGGTACATCAACGGTGTGCCCCTCACCGGTGAGAGTCATGACACACGCACTGCAGTTCTTACCTGGCTGAAACACTAGCTGATACAAAATGGTGACTCCACTGATAAGGATATATATATGATAGTCAGTTGTGTCCGACTATGACCATCAGAACAGCAGAGGAGGCAACTGCTGTCCCAACTATCTAGGCTAGAATTTGATTATAGTGGAGAGTGTCTTGCCCAAGTTACATCCCCATTCTCTCAGCCAAGAGGGTTATAGGACAGTCAGCGTTGGGATGGTTCTCAAAGGCCATCAAGCCCCCAAGACTGCAGCACTAAGAGTCAGTGCAGTCTTGCCTCCTCCTTTAACAGTTATAGTCCTTCACAGAAGACCAAGCTGTAAATGTTTTCCCATTGCAGTGGAGAAACCATTGATGAGACAGCTCTCACTCTGTTGTTGGCCCAACTGTAAACTTATGCCGGTCTGTGATATATAAGCCGAGTTTTGGGCCAAATTGATAACTGATAAAGATAATAACTACAATGAAGGTTCATTCTGCAGACCCCCAGGGGAATTGTGATGTTGGGGGTTGTGGTGGGGAGGGGATGGAGTGAAGGTATGGGTAAGGGGGGTGGGGGAGGGGGGGGGTGATAGAGTTTGGGTTGGGGGTGGGGAGTAGGGAATTGGTGTGGCTCATCCATTTCTTGATTAAAAACTCATAACAAGGTGGATAAAGTAAAAAAAAAAAAAAATCAAGACGAAGAGCTCAGAGCTAAAAAATAAAAAGAAGTTGATGATCGCATGGGTGGGAGTATTTCTATACATTATATCATACTGACTTGTGTTACACCATTTTGACGATGTTAGTTTATTTTCCCATTTATTTTACTTTGTTTCAATCTGAACTTTCAAGTTTTAATAAGCTTTCTATTGGAGCATGGAGGATTACAATAACAAAAAACATACCCTGGACTCGTCAGCTTATGCAAATGGCAAAGTTAGAAAAAGTTGTTGAACAAAACTTCAGTATACATGGTAAATATGCACAAGATCTTTCCACCTGTCCTCTCCATGATGATAAGGTCAGCAGGGTGAGAGGTGAAAAGCCATGGACATTACTTGACCAAATAGAAAACAAAAACAAAAAAACCCAAGTTCAATGGAGCTCATGTCATACATCCAGTTTTCCACAGCACAGAACGAAATAGTTGAAATAGTATGTCTGTCCAACCATGTTCCTGTCTGAATTCCTTGCAAGTTCATTGTTGCTGCATACTCTGCAATAGCTGAAGGTGTTAAAGGTGTATTTCATCTGCAGTGTTCGTCTTCGTTCGTGGGCTGCAACTCCCACGCTCACTCGTATGTACACGAGTGGGCTTTTTACATGTATGTCCGTTTTTACCCCGCCATGCAGGCAGCCATACTCCATTTTCAGGTGTGTGTATGCTGGGTATGTTCTTGCTTACATAGCCCACCAAATGCTAACATGTATTGCAGGATCTTTAACGTGCATAATTGATCTTCTGCTTGTGTCATGCAGGCAGCCATACTGCGTTTTCAGGGGTGTGCATACTGGGTATGTTCTTGTTTCCATAACCCACCAAACGCTGACATGGATTACAGGATCTTTAACATGCATAATTGATCTTCTGCTTGTGTATACTCAAGAAGGAGGTTCAGGCACTAGCAGGTCTGCACATATGTTGACCTGGGACATCAGAAAAATCTCCACCTTTTACCCACCAGGCGCCGTTACCGAGATTTGAACGGGGGACCCTCAGCTTGAAAGTCCAATGCTTTAACCAGTCGGCTGTTGCACCCACCATCTACAGTGATATGTATGCAAAATTCTGGAAATGGTGATGATGATATTTCAGTATGGGAAATATAACCTTCAATGCAAGGGACAAAAAAAAACAAAAAAAAACACAACAAAAAAAGTTTGTCTGAAAACGCCTGTTGGTTTTTAACTCCTACCCCTCCACACCCCTTCCCTCCCCTACCCTTCCGTTGCAGAGTCCCCGCCAGACCAGAACCGCCGTCTCCTGGGCAACGCCTTGGTGTTCACCAACGTGACCCAGGAGGACACGCAGGTCATCCAGTGCAACGCCTCCAACATCCACGGCTTTCTGTGGGCTGACATCTTCCTGCAGGTGCAAGGTCAGGGACGCAGCAGCGGAAGTGTTTCTGCTGTGTTGCTTCGTTGTTTGGGGGTTTTTGTTTTTTCTGTTTGCTTGGTTGTGGAGGAGGAAGGTGAGGAATTTGGTTTAAATGTCCTGTGACTCAGCCAGCGTCCAGCATCACATACCAAGCCCTGACCTGGAACCCGCAGGGAAAGAGGAAGAGAGGCCGGCCTTTGCAACAGCTGGAGGCGAGATACCGAGGCAGAGCTGAAGCAGCAAGGGACCAACTGGACTGGAATGGCCAGAACAGCCCAGAACAGAGTGCGATGGCGAGGGGTCGCCGATGGCCTATGCTCCACCAGGAGCGATGGGCAAAATGAATGAATGAATGTCCTGTGACTCATTCTGGTGAATTGTAGACCGATTGGTTGGTTGTTGGTGGGGTTTTTGTTTGTTTGTTGTTGTTTTTCTGATTGCTTGGTTGTGGAGGAGGAGAAGGCGGACTTAGGTTTAAATGTCCTGTCACTCATTTTGGTGAATTGTAGACCAATTGGTTGGTGGTTAGTGGGGTTTTGGTGTTTTTGTTTGTTTGTTTGTTGTTGTTGTTTTTCTGATTGCTTGGTTGTGGAGGAGGAGAAGGCGGACTTAGGTTTAAATATCCTGTCGCTCATTTTGGTGAATTGTAGACCAATTGGTTGGTTGTTAGTGGGGTTTTGGTGTTTTTGTTTGTTTGTTTGTTGTTGTTGTTTTTCTGATTGCTTGGTTGTGGAGGAGGAGAAGGCGGACTTAGGTTTAAATGTCCTGTCACTCATTTTGGTGAATTGTAGACCAATTGGTTGGTGGTTAGTGGGGTTTTGGTGTTTTTGTTTGTTTGTTTGTTGTTGTTGTTTTTCTGATTGCTTGGTTGTGGAGGAGGAGAAGGCGGACTTAGGTTTAAATGTCCTGTCACTCATTCTGGTGAATTGTAGACCAATTGGTTGGTGGTTAGTGGGGTTTTGGTGTTTTTGTTTGTTTGTTTGTTGTTGTTTTTCTGATTGCTTGGTTGTGGAGGAGGAGAAGGCGGACTTAGGTTTAAATATCCTGTCGCTCATTTTGGTGAATTGTAGACCAATTGGTTGGTTGTTAGTGGGGTTTTGGTGTTTTTGTTTGTTTGTTTGTTTGTTGGGTGAGAATGTTACTGTGTTGTATGAATTTGGGTATTTGTGGTGATTTCCATGTTGGATACCATACCTTTACCATTAAAAATCTTTGTTATGGAAACAGCAACATTATTGCTGCCCTACTTGCTAGAGGGCAGACTAGGCAGCAAGAAAGTGTAATCAACATGATTTGATTTGATTTGTCACATTTTAAGAAGGTGGCAGAGTGGTTAAGATACTCATCTGCCAATACAGTGTCTGCGATGGCCTGGGTTCAGTTCCAAGTCTCACACTTCCAGGTTTGACTGGAAGATCAGATTGGTGTCTTGTCATTCGGATGAGATGATAAACTGAGGTCCTGTGTGCAGCGCGGACTTGGCACACTGAAAAAGAACCCAGGGCAACAAAAGGGATGTAGAAGAAATCCACTCTGATGGGTGCACAAACATATGTGCATGCACTCAAGGCCCGACTCAAAAGCACGTTGGGTTATGCCGCTGGTCCAGGCATCTGCGTAGCAGATATGGTGCAATTTTCAGATTGAGTTTCAGTTTCTCAAGGAGGCGTCACTACATTCAGACAAATCCATATACACTACACCACATCCGCTAGGCAGATGCCTGACCAGCAGCATTACCCAACGCACTTAGTCAGGCCCAGAGTGTGTGCAGATATATATATATATATTTGTGTACCTATCACAGTGGATTTCTTCTACACAATTTTGCCAGAGGACAACACTTTTCTTGCAGTGGGTCTTTTTCAGTGCGCCAAGTGGGTGCTGCAGACGGGACTGTCGGTTTATTGTCTCATCCGAACGACTGGGTGCTCAGTTTGATTTTCCAGTCAAACTTGTGAGAAAAGGCGAGAGAGTGGGATTCAAACCCACGACCCTCACGTCATGCTCTCTGTATTGGCAGATGAGCGTCTTAACCATTCTCACATGTGGATTTTTGTCTGAACGCTGTGACGTCTCCTTGACTATGTGTGTATACATATGTATGTGTACATAACTACATGCATGTATATGAATGTGTATTGTGTGTGCGTGTGCGTGTGTTTATGTAAGTTTGTGCCTGCCTATGTGTGCCTATGTGTTAGGGTAGCTGTTAGATACACATGTATGTTAAAATGTATGTATGCAGCGTGTGTGTGTGTGTGTGTGTGTGTGTGTGTGCGTGTGTGTGTGTGTGTAGTCACATTTTGGTGTGTGTATGTAACATAGATATGATGTTGTATGTTAACAAAAGCGTTCTTGTAAAGCACCTAGAGCAGATTTCTGGATAGTGTGCTGTATAAGTATCCATTATTATTCTTATTATTATTAAAGTGAAACTAAAAGTTTTGACTTAATGATTTCTTTTTTGGCAGCCCTGGCGCCGTCCATCGTGAACATGCCGACGGAGCAGAAGGTGGCCAAGGAGAAGAGCATCACCATCCCCTGCCAGGTGGAGGGCAAGCCCCGCCCCCAGGTCCTGTGGTACAAAGGGGACCAGATGCTCCTCGGGGACAACTACCGCATCCTGCCCTCCGGCGACCTCCACATCGAGGTCAGGGTCAAGGTCAAGGGGTCAGTCAAAGAGGTCAAGGGGGTCGGTCAGGGGCGTCAGTCAGAGGTCAGGGGGTCAGTCAGGGAGGGTCAAAGGGGTCAGTCAGAGAGGTCAAGGGGGTCAGTCAGGGAGGGTCAAGGGGTTTGTCAGGGAGGTCAAGGGGTCAGTCATGGATGGTGGAGGAGGAGGATGGTGGGCATGAGGCAGGGGAGAGGTCTTTGGGAGGATTTTTGAAGGGGGGTAGGTGGAGGTGTAATAATGATAATGCTGTTATTTGTAAGATGTAATGTTGAGGGGTAGAAGATCTGTTCAGCACAGAAAATCAGCTGAGCAGATGCAGTTCACTTGGGGTCTGCTGTTCACAAACAACGGTGACGAACGACGTCCTACCTCGTCTTAATATGCTATATCCGGAAGTCCATAAATTGATTAATAACTACAACGCATATACAACACTAAGCAAGGTTCATTTGTTACATCCAGAGAGGACACTGGCTGGACTTTTAAAAACATTATTCTATTCAACTATAGGCCACTGTGCAGGAAGTCAGAGTGGAAGTGCAGTGAGCAATCAAAGCAAACAAGGAAAGAGAGGAATGCACAGACAAAAAGAGTAGTGTACTAGTGTGGGAAAGAGAAGGCTTTTGTTCACATTCCTTTGACTGGTGGTGCCAGAATTTGTTGAATTTTCTTTTAGAAGACTTGTATTTGCCAAACTTGGCAGTTAACTCTGAGACAATACTAGATCACTACAGGGGGGTGGGGAGGCGTTGTGGTTCCAGTGGGGGAAGCAAGGCTGAGGGGGAGGTGGGCCATAAGAAAGGATGTAGCAGGGGGAGCGTGGACTTTTTTTTCTCATAGAACTGCCTGACTTTTGTTCAGCAAGATCAGGTATGATCGTTTTGTTTACTTACCCCACCATGTAGGCAGCCATACTCCGTTTTTAGGGGATGTGCATGCTGGGTATATTCTTGTTTTCATAACCCACCAAACGCTGACATGGATTACAGGATCTTTAGTATTTGATATTCTGTGTGCATATACACATGAAGGGGGTTCGGGCACTAGCAGGTCTGCACATATGTTGACCTGGGAAATCGGGGAAAATCTCCACCCTTTACCCTGTAGGCGCTGTTACTGAGATTCGAACCTGGGACCTTGATATTGAAAGTCCAACGCTTTAACCACTCAGCTATTGTGCCTGTCAGGGCTATGGCTCCTTTGACCTTTTTTTAAAATTATTCTTTACATCACTGGCTGCTGTGTGTTGCAGATGGTTGACGAGAGGGACACAGGGGTGTACCATTGCATCGCCAAGAACCGCTTTGGGCAGGCCAGTGCTCAGGGCTCCCTCATCGTTCGAGGTGGGTACACTCAGCTCGGTCTTGAGGTGCTGTGATTACTGGTGGTGGGAAGAGATTTCTTTCCCATGTTGTGGGGTTTTTTTTGGGGGGGACGAGGGGGGGGGGGGGGGGGGGGGGTTACCAAACTTTTTTTTTTTCAAACAAAAGTTTACAGTAGGAAGTTGCTGCAGTATATTGTTCTGATTATCAGTCATTCCACTTCAAGAATTTTTATCGGTAGATCAGTAAATACGCATTAAGGGTGTGGTTTTATATTGTCATCTGATATTATATCCACCTGTAGTTGCTCTTTGGGATATGTATGTGTGTGTTTGTGTGCCTCTGTGTGTGTGTGTGTGTGTGTGTGGCTTTTTTTTCAGTATGATCTTGACTATTTTCTAGGGAAAGGAATTTTGTCTGTTGTACTCATAACAAGAGGTGTTTTCTTGTTCATACACTTCAAGTTTGGTTTTTGTGTTTTTAATGAAAAACCACAGCTGTCATTTAAAAACATGTTAAAAACTCATGATTTTTGACTGAAACATTCATTCAATCATTGTCCAAACACTTTTCTTTTTTAGCTGTTCATGATGCATGTATGCTTGAAACAGCCATTCAATGAGTGACCGGTGGTAATTTCAAATGCACCCTATATCATTTCATATTCAGTGAGAAACTAGCGGTAGTCCAAATGCACCCCGCATTATTTCATATTTATTGAGAGTCCAGTGGTTGTCCAAATGCACATTGCATTTCATATTTATTGAGAGACCAGTGGTGGTCCAAATGCACCCCGCATTATTTCATATTTATTGAGAGTCCAGTGGTTGTCCAAATGCACATTGCATTTCATATTTATTGAGAGACCAGTGGTGGTCCAAATGCACCCTGCATCATTTCATGTTCATTGAGAGACCAGTGGTGGTCCAAATGCTCCCTGCATCATTTGATGTTCATTGAGAGACCAGTGGTGGTCCAAATGCTCCCTGCATCATTTGATGTTCATTGAGAGACCAGTGGTGGTCCAAATGCACCCTGCATCATTTCAACCATCTCTTGAGTTTATGAAGACATACATACCTGCTTTTATAAAGTGGTCCATAACATTTTTTGTGAAGGCTGTATATCTTTTTTTTTTTTTTATTTTATTTTTTTTTAGATAAGACGCAGATTGTGACCCCGCCTACCAACGACCGCGTAAGCCAGGGTCAGGCAGCCATTTTCACCTGTGGGGCGGTGACGGCCATTGAGGAACTGATCCGTCTCAAGTTCACCTGGCTGAAGGAGGGAGTGCCCATTGATGTCAATGACCCCAGGGTGAGGCCTTCTTCAGTTGCCTGAATGTCACCTGTTACTTGAATGTCTTCTTCTTGTCTTCCGTTACCTGAATGTCACCTGTTACTTGAATGTCTTCTTGTTGTCTTCCGTTGCCTGAATGTCTTCTGTTACTTGAATGTCTTCTTCTTGTCTTCTGTTACCTGAATGTCACCTGTTACTTGAATGTCTTCTTGTTGTCTTCCGTTACCTGAATGTCTTCTGTTACTTGAATGTCTTCTTGTCTTGTTACCCGAATGTCTTCTGTTACTTGAATGTCTTCTTGTCTTGTTACCCGAATGTCTTCTGTTACTTGAATGTCTTCTGTTGCCTGAATGTTTTCTGTTACTTGAATGTCTTCTTGTTGTCTTCCGTTACCTGAATGTCTTCTGTTACTTGAATGTCTTCTTGTTGTCTTCTGTTACCTGAATGTCTTCTGTTACTTGAATGTCTTCTTGTTGTCTTCCGTTGCCTGAATGTCTTCTGTTACTTGAATGTCTTCTTGTTGTCGTCCGTTACCTGAATGTCTTCTGTTACTTGAATGTCTTCTGTTGCCTGAATGTCTTCTGTTACTTGAATGTCTTCTTGTCTTGTTACCCGAATGTCTTCTGTTACTTGAATGTCTTCTGTTGCCTGAATGTCTTCTTGTTGTCTTCTGTTACTTGAATGTCTTCTGTTACTTGAATGTCTTCTTGTTGTCTTCTGTTACTTGAATGTCTTCTGTTGCCTGAATGTCTTCTTGTTGTCTTCTGTTACTTGAATGTCTTCTTGTTGTCTTCTGTTACCTGAATGTCTTCTGTTACTTGAATGTCTTCTTGTTGTCTTCTGTTACTTGAATGTCATCTGTTACTTGAATGTCTTCTTGTTGTCTTCCGTTGCCTGAATGTCTTCAGTTACTTGAATGTCTTCTTGTTGTCTTCCGTTACCTGAATGTCTTCTGTTACTTGAATGTCCTCTTGTTGTCTTCAGTTACTTGAATGTCTTCTGTTACTTGAATGTCTTGTTGTTGTCTTGTTACCTGAATGTCTTCTGTTACTTGAATGTCTTGTTGTTGTCTTCTGTTACGTGAATGTCTTCTGTTACTTGAATGTCTTGTTGTTGTCTTGTTACCTGAATGTCTTCTGTTACTTGAATGTCTTGTTGTTGTCGTCCGTTACCTGAATGTCTTCTGTTACTTGAATGTCTTCTTGTTGTCTTCCGTTACCTGAATGTCTTCTGTTACTTGAATGTCTTCTTGTTGTCTTCTGTTACCTGAATGTCTTCCATTATTTGAATGTCATCTGTTACTTGAATGTCTTCTTGTTGTCTTCCGTTACCTTAATGTCTTCTGTTACCTAAAGGTCTTCTAAATGAGAGAGAGAGAGAGAGAGAGAACAAACAAAGGAACGAACGAATTTTGATTGTTTTTAGATACATTGATCCCTAAACAAGGGTGAGCAAAGCCCATGGCGTAAAACGTCATCAAATGTGAAACGAAATCAGAAATATATGATAATGAAACGCAGAGAAAATTCCGTGAATCGTAAACACTTAATTTTCACAGTTCACTAAGTTTCAGGGATATCATATTTGTAGGCACTCACAGACACAAGCACTCACGCACACACAGAGTTTCCCCCCGAGTTTAGTGTGTGAACAAATGGGATGAATTTCTCTCGAAGGTCTTTATACTTTGGACACACTAAAATAAAATGCGCCTCATCTTCTTCTGTTTTGTTATCACAATAAGAACAGTTCTTCATCTGAGAATTTGCAGCATATCGATGTTTATTACAATTAAGATCATTTCCACAACATCTAAATCTTACAAGAACGTCCCGTAGTCTTTTGTTTTTGATTTGAAAAAGGTATGGCTCAGGCTGCACAGTTTGCTTAAAGATTCTGTAGGTGGAAAATCTGTTGCTCTCCAACAGTTTGTTGTGCCAGTCTTGGTGTGAACAGTCTATCAGTTGCTGTTTCAGTTCACTTAAAAAGATGTCTTATTACAAAGAGAGAGACAGAAAGAGAGAGAGAGAGAGAGAGTCACCAAGAAAGATTTATAGACAAGACATAATGAACCAAACTGAATATGAAATATGTTGAGTTATAATTTTGAATGTGTGTGCGCATGTGCGTGTGTGTGTGTATGTGTGTGTGTGCGTGCGCATGCATGTTAGTGCGTGCAGATGTGTGTGTGTGAACTAGAATCCTGTTCATCTCTCATGCAAGCTGTCCCCTCTACCAGACCTTAAGTGGTGGTCTGGGTGCTAGTATTTTTTTTTTTTTTTTTAGTCTTTTGGATGAGGCAAGGTGTCTTGTTTGTTTGTGCTGAGCGACGGACTGTACTTGTGACTTACCTTACCCTTCCCTCTCCCCCCCCCCTACCCTCCACCCCCCCCCCACCCCTCACCCCTGACCCCCAACCCCATTACTCCCCAACTAGGTGGAGGTGAAGAAGGGGACCCTGATGGTGAAGGACACCACCAGCAGGGACACGGGCAACTACACCTGTGTGGCCTCCAACAGCCTGGACAGCGACCAGGCCAGCGCCTTGCTGCAGGTTGTGGGTAGGTACCATGCTCTGCCCCGGACCCCCACACCCCACCCCGCTACCCCCTCTACTCCCCCTCCCAATCCTCCTCTGTCCATCTGGCTGGCTGGCTGGCTGGCTGGAACGTTTTTGATACTAATGATAATAATATGATAATGATGGCAACAGCAACAACCAGAAAAAAAAAAAAAAATAATAATAATGATAATGATAATGACAATGACAACAACAACCACAAAATGATAATGGTAATAATAACGACAGTAACAACAACAACCACAAAAATAATGATAACAATGATAATGATAATAATGGCAATAATAACAACAACAACAACAAAATATTAATAATGATAATAATAATAACAAAAATAACATTAACAACAACAATAACCAGAAAAATGATAATAATAATAACATTAACGATAATAATGACAGTGACTACTACAACAACAACAACCACAAAAATAATGATAATGATTTCAGCTTCAGTTTCTCAAAAGAGGCGTCACAGTGTTTCGTACAAATCCATACACACCACACCACATGTGTTCGGCAGTTACACCTGACCAGCAGCATAACCCAACGTGCTCAGTCAGGCCTGGAGTGCTTGCATGTATAGTTGTGTACCTATCAGAGAGGAGTTCTCCTGCTGAGTTTTTGCCACAGGACAGCCCTTTTGTTGCCACGAGTTCTTGATCATTTCAGTCTCAGTTTCTCAAGGAGGTGTCACTGTGTTTCGACAAATCCACATTCTGTTCTCTCTCTCTGTCTCTGTCTGTCTGTCTGTCTGTCTGTCTGTCTCTTCCTTTCTTAGTCCCCTCCCCCTTGCCCCCCCCCCCCCCACCCCCCCCCCCCCCCCCCCCCTTTTCATTCGAATATACAGAAATGTCGATTTCTGATTAATACTAACAATCATCATTGTGATAGGAATGATAATAATAATATCATTTATTTTCAGTTTAATATCATCATCTTAGATGAACAGACTATAAATAGATAAACGAACAACGAACAAATCCACATACGCGACACCACATCTGTCAGGCAGATGCCCGACTAGCGGCATAACCCAACCCAACATATCAGGGTTTGAGTGCATGCATGTATATTTGTGTACAGAGCTGATTTCTTCTACAGAATTTCATCTACAAGGGGACATCCCTTTTGTTGCCATTTTTTCCTTTTCAGTGCGCCAAGTGCGTGTCCCTGTGCATTGGGCTGAACCAGAAGCAACATATGTATTTGTATTTGTATTTCTTTTTATCACATCAGATTTCTCTGTGTGGAATTCAGGCTGCTCTCCCCAGGGAGAGCGCGTCGCTACACTACAGCGCCACCCATTCTTTTGTATTTTTTCCTGCGTGTAGTTTTATTTGTTTTTCCTATCGAAGTGGATTTTCCTACAGAATTTTTCCAGGAACAACCCTTTCGTTGCCGTGGGTTTTTTTACGTGCGCTAAATGCATGCTGCACACGGGACCTCGGTTTATCATCTCATCCGAATGACTAGCGTCCAGACCACCACTCAAGGTCAAGTGGAGGGGGAGAAAATATCGGCGGCTGAGCCGTGATTCGAACCAGCGCACTCAGATTCTCTCGCTTCCTAGGCGGACGCGTTACCTCTAGGCCATCACTCCACATTGTGACACATCAGTTCAGTGCAATTCGATGCAGCACATTACAGTACAGTGCAGTGCAGTGCAATGTAATGCAACACAACACAACACAGCACCATACAACACAGTCAGTACAGTACAGTGCCATGCAATACAGTACAGTGCATTACAAAACAATGCAGTGCAATGCAGTGCCATGCCAAGCATCACAGTGGTACACAACACAACACAGTCAGCACAGTACAGTGCAATACAACGCAATTCAGACTAATACAATGCAATGCAGCACAGTACAATGCAAAACACAACACAACACAATCAGCACAGTACAGTGCAGTACAATACAATTCAATACAGATATAATACAGCGCAACACAGTAACACAGCCCTGTCTCCCTGTTGTGTTGCGGCAGCTCCCCCGGAACCCCCCACGGGCGTGGTGCTGGTGGCGTGCATGGACACCCAGGTGCACGTGGAGTGGGAGTTCGAGGAGAGCGGGAGCAACTTCTCCCCCCTGCAGGAGTTCATCGTGGAGTACAGCCTCGAGTCGCCCCGCGACACCTGGCAGGAGGCACGCAGGGTGCCTGCGCAGACCAGGTGTGTGTGCGTGTGTGTGTGCGTGTGTGCGTGTGTGTGTGTGTGTGTCTTTGTTAGGAGGGACAGAGACTTTATGTAGGTGGTGACTTTTCTTCTGCATCTTCTGTTGTTTCTTCTGCTGCTGCTTCTTTTGCTGCTGCGTCTTGTTCTTCTTTTTCTTCTTCTTCTTCTTCTTTTTCTTTTGCACTGCTCTGTCGCACTCCTCCTTGTCCTTATCCTCCTTCTTCTTCTCTTCTTATTTTTCTTCTTCCCTTTATTTTTCTTCTCCCTCTTCTTCTTCTTCTTCTTCTTCTTCTTCTTCTTCTTCTTCTTCTTCTTCTTCTTCTCCTCCTTCTTGTTTATTTTTCTTCTCCCTCTCCTTCTTCTGCTCCTCCTTCTTCTTCTCCTCCTCCTTGTTCACTGGCCACAAACTTCATCATAATCTTCTTCTTCTTCTTTATCTGCTCCTTCTCCTCCTTATTCTCTTTCTTTCTCCTCATCCTTCTTCTTCTCATCCTTCTTCATCTTCTCCTTCTTCTTCTCATTCTCCTTCTTCGTTCCCTTCTCCTTCTTCTTCTTCTCCACTGGCCACAAACTTTTCAATATAAAACACACACACACACACACACACACACACACACACACACACACACACACACACACACATAAACAACAACAACAGTCACTTCCACACATGCTGACTTGTATGTGTCCTGTCTCTACTTTCATGTAATTTCTGGAACTGCACCTGAGTATATTTTCTTTTCAGTGTTTCTCCACTCTGCCGCTGATGCTAGAGAGAAACACAGGAGGAGAACTTTTAGTTCCTCTGTTGTACAAACATGGAATTGGCTGCCTGTTTTCGGTCTTTCACAGTCCTTCATTCATAGTCACATCCTTTTAAAGAAATCTAAAAACATTCCTGTTGAAGCAGTCTCAACATGATTGAGGCATTCCATACCATATTTGTATTCTATGGAAACCAGATATATTTCGTCCATGTGTGTGTATGCGTGTGTGCCTGCATGCGTGTTTGTATATGAGTGTGTGTGCATGTGCTTATGCTGGTGCTTGTGTGTGTTTGTGTCTTTTGTGTCTGACTGACCGGTTTATTGTAAAGCGGTTTGAGAAGTTTGAAAGCTCTATACAAATTTACTGTCATTATGTATGTGTGTGTGTGTGTGTGTATGCATGCAGGCAGATGTCGTACACCATGTCGCCCTGGGCATCGTACACCTTCAGGGTGCGGGCGAGGAACCATATGGGGGTGAGTGAGCCCAGCCTGCCCACGGTGACCCCCTGCGTGTCCCCAGAGGACCGGCCCTACAGCAACCCGTCCAACGTGCGCACCGTGGAGGACAAGACGGGCTGGCTGGTCATCGAATGGGAGGTCAGTCACTGGACACCCCATAACCCACCCAACTTTTGACATTTGATCTTCTGCTTGCGTATACACACGAAGGGGGGTTCAGGCACAAGCAGGTCTGCACACCTGTTGACCTGTGAGAACATAAAAATCTCCACCCTTTACCCACCAGGCGCCATTGCCGAGATTTGAACCTGTAACCCTGATATTGAAAGTCCAACACTTTATCCACTCGGCTATTGCGCCTGTCAAAAAAACAAAAACAAAAAAAGAATGTAGAATGGACAATCAGAATAAAGTGAACAAGTTTGTTAAAAAAAAAAAAAGGCAAACAGAAAGAAAATAAATGAAATAATAAAGAGATGAATGAAACAGCTTCTTTTTCCCCGCCCCCCTACAGCCAATGTCAAGGATGGAGCACAACTCCAGGGACTTCCGCTACGTGGTGACGTGGCGCTCGCGGGGCCGGGAGGGGGAGGAGGGGCTGATCCAGTCGCACGTGGTAAGGGACTGGACGCAGGGCCGCCACAGTGTGCAGGTGGGCGGGGTCTACCAGCCCTACGGTATCACCGTGGAGGCAGCCAACTCCGTTGGGAAGGCCATCTCCCCGGCCGTGGAAATCATCGGCCATTCTGGAGAGGCTGGTAAGTACATATGTACAGGACGTTTGGCCATGTGTTCATTGTGTGTGTGTGTGTGTTTGTTCTTCGGGTTTCGACGTCTTTTTTATATGGTGTGATTTTTAGTCGTTGAGTCAAAATGCGACCACAGTGTTGCTACTTGTGCTGCGCTATCTCTAATCCTTTAAGAAATTAGAAAAAATATATAAAGGAACAAGAACGTAATAAAAAGTTAGTTGTAAACTTACAAGAAGCGAGAACCTGATACAAAGTACGTTGTAAACTTCCAAAAAGCAAGAACCTGATACAAAGTAAGTTGTAAACTTCCAAGAAGCGGGAACCTGATACAAAGTAAGTTGTAAACTTCCAAGGAGCAAGAACCTGATACAAAGTAAGTTGTAAACTTCCAAGAAGCGGGAACCTGATACAAAGTAAGTTGTAAACTTCCAAGGAGCAAGAACCTGATACAAAGTAAGTTGTAAACTTCCAAGTAGCTGAACCTGATACAAAGTATGTTGTAAACTTCCAAGTAGCTGAACCTGATACAAAGTATGTTGTAAACTTCCAATGAGCAAGGACCTGATACAAAGTAAGTTGTAAACTTCCAAGTAGCTGAACCTGATACAAAGTATGTTGTAAACTTCCAGTGACCAAGGACCTGATACAAAGTAAGTTACAAAAGGAAAATTTAAAGCAAAAGTGTCGAACTTGACAGTGAAGCAAACTTTCAGAATTGCTTAATTGTAATAATGACCTTTATTATTTCTATTTTGTATTACTCTTTTTGTCATAACAGATCTCTGTGTGAAATTCAGGCTGCTCTCCCCCAGGAGAGCGCGTCACTGCCCTGACAGTGCCACCCATTATTTTGTTTGTTTTTTCTGCCTGCAGTTTCATTTGTTTTCCTATCAAAATGGATTTTTCTACAGAATTTTGCCAGGGACAACCCTTTTGTTGCTGTGGGTTCTTTTAAGTGCGCTAAATTCATGCTGCACACGGGACTTTGGTTTATCATCTTATCCGAATGACTAGCGTCCAGACCACCACTCAAGGTCTAGTGGAGGGGGAGAAAATACTGGCGACTGCCGGTGTGATTCGATCCAGTGCGCTCAGATTCTCTCGCTTCCGAAGCGGACGCGTTACCTCTTGGCCAACACTCCAGTCCACACATTTATTCATTTACTTAGTTGTCACTATTATCGATGTTTTCCTTAGCCCCAAGTGTGGTGCCACAGAACTTTGAGCTGGACCCCACCAAAAATGTGACCTCCACCACAGCCGCTTTCCGCTGGGATCCTGTGGACACCAGTCCTGAGAACATCAATGGAAATTTCCGTGGATACAAGGTGTGTGTGTGTGTGGGAGCGGGACCCGGAGGAAGGGTGCTGGAGGAGGAGAAATTGTGTGCAGGAGGTTAGGACTCTGTGGGGGGTGGGGGGGGGGGGAATGGTGAAGGAGGGATTGTTTGCTGGAGGTTAGGTTTGAAAAACATGGAAATTTCCATAGATATGAGGTAGCACTGTGTGACTGAGCGTATTTTTGGTTTTGCATGCATGCGTGTGTGTGTGTATGCGTGCGTGCGTGCATGTGTCTGTGTGTGTCTGGGGGAGGAGACGGTGTGTGCAGAACGTTTGTTATGAAGTACATCAATGGAAATTACCGTAGATATAAGGTAGGACTCTATGTGGTGTGTGTGTGTGTGTGTGTGGTGGGTGTGTCTGTGGGAGGGGAGAGTGTGTGTGTGTGCAGGACAGTTGGATATAGACTTGGACTGTGAGGGTGTGGTAGGAGGAGGGAGTGTTTGCAGGATTTTAGGTCTGTAGAACACCAAGGACACTTTTTTTGTGGACAGAAAGTAGGACTTTGTGGGGGAGGCTGAAGAGAGATTGTGTGCAGAAGGTTAGGTATACAAAAAACACCAATGGAAATTTCTGTGGATATAAGGTAGGATTGTGTGGCTGTGTATTGGAAGGGGGAGGGGGTGTAGGAGGTTTGGTGTGAAAATCATCAGTAGAAATTTGTGTGGGTATAACGTAGGACTCAGTGTGTGTTTGCACAAGCGTATGTGTGTGTGTGTGTATGTGTGTGGTGTGCAAGTATTCATGTTTGTATGTTAAGATGTGAGTGGCATCCAGTATAGGTAGCTCCCTGTGGACTGCCTCTGTGCTGAGACTGCTGCAGATGATTCTGGGTGTTATTCTAGGGAGAGAGTGGTAGGGTGAAAACTGGGATGAGTGGTGTGGGAGTAATGCCACTGAAGCAGCATAGATAATGAGAGAAAGAAAAAAAAAAAAGAAATTCAAATAAATGGAAGGTCAGAGCAACCACACCCATGCTAAGCTACCTCTTTTACGTTTGATGCTGGGAGTTCATTGAATTTGTGTGTGTGTGTGTGTGTGTGTGTGTGTGTGTAAGCTAAACAACTAAAGAGAAGAAAGTGTAATAACACAAGAGGCGGTCACACACACACACACACACACACACACACGCACACACACACACCAACACCACACATACTGTACAGATCCGCTGCTGGAAGAAGAACCAAAGGGACACCACTCTGCAGGAAGAGCTGATCATCATCCCTGAGGACCGGCGGCTCCATCGGCGTGCCGTCAACGGCGACAAGATCGAGGCGCAAGTGGCGGGGCTGCCGTCCTTCTCGGACATCGAGGCGGACGTGGTGGTGGCCAACACCTACTTTGTTTCCCCTGGCAGCAACGTCATCAACTTCACCACTGCCGAAGGGGGTCAGTGCTCACCACCGGAGTATTGTGTGTTGCTCTTGTGTTCTGTGGGTCCATGTCTGTTTTTGTCGTGTGTGTGTGTACACATGTAGTGGGAGGGAGGGGGGCGGGGGTTGGTATTTGCAGTGCATGTGTTCTTGTGTTCTGTGGGTCCATGTCTGTTTTTGTCATGTGTGTGTGTACACGTGTAGTGGGAGGGAGGGGGGTTGTGGGGGGGTTGGGGGGTGGGGGTTGGTATGTGCAGTGCATGTGTTCTTGTGTTCTGTGGGTCTGTGTCTGTTTTTGTCATGTGTGTGTGTACACATGTAGTGGGAGGGAGGGGGGCAGTGGGGGGTTGGGTGGGGGGGGGCGGGGGTTGGTATGTGCAGTGCATGTGTTCTTGTATTCTGTGGGTCTGTGTCTGTTTCTTTCATGCATGTGTGTGAAGTGTTTTTATGTGTGTGTGGATTGTTATGTGTAGTGTGTCTGTGTGTTTATGTGTCTGTGTGTGTGTGCATGTGTTTGTGTGTGTGTCTGTGTGTGTGTGTGTGTGTGTGTGTAGACCATTTATGTGTGTGCGTGTATGTGTGTTGTGGCTTGTTCTGTTGTTTTGTGTTGGGGTTTCATGTGGATGTTTCTTGGGGTTTGGGTTTTTCTGTTTTTCTTAATGCTTTTATTATAGATGCTCACAACATACGTGAATGAAATATTAATATGTTAATGTTTTTTTGTAAGAATATATGAAATAAATGAATTTTGCATCAAAATTTTTTAAATCAAATAAACAACTTAAAATGCCACTCATATGATGGGTACAAATTCCAAACACACAGAGACTAAGAATTCCTCAACCTACATGTGCATGTGTTCTGTTTTTTTCTTTTTCTTTTCAATTGAATAATTAGCAAGGGTATTATTAGTGATGATCATACATTCTTGTGTTATGCATACTTTCTTATAATCATTTTCATGCTAGAATTTGTTTTATAATTTTTTATTGTATATATTATTCATTATTACCATCTGCAACCAAAAAGCCCCGCATGGCAGATAGGCAACAAAAGTCAGAATAATGCATGACTCTGAAGGGGTTAAGAATATGACTGAAAGAAAAAAAAAGGGCTGTGTCTGAGTGCACATTGTCAGTGTCAGCACAAGAACATGACAGCTAGTAATGCTTGGGCACAGGACTAAATGGGTTAAGCACAAGAACATGACAGCAAGTAATGCTTGGGCACAGGACTAAATGGGTTAAGCACAACATGACAGCAAGTAATGCTTGGGCACAGGACTAAATGGGTTAAGCACAACAACATGACAGCGAGTAATGCTTGGGCACAGGACTAAATGGGTTAAGCACAACAACATGACAGCGAGTAATGCTTGGGCACAGGACTAAATGGGTTAAGCACAACAACATGACAGCGAGTAATGCTTGGGCACAGGACTAAATGGGTTAAGCACAAGAACATGACAGCGAGTAATGCTTGGGCACAGGACTAAATGGGTTAAGCACAACATGACAGCAAGTAATGCTTGGGCACAGGACTAAATGGATTAAGCACAAGAACATGACAGCGACGACCATGGTTTGTGTGTTGCAGTGCAATATGTGGCTGTGTGTGCACTGTGTTAGTCTTTAACTCATTCTACACCAGGTGCAAGTTGCACATTGTGTGAGTGTAACAACATGGCAGTGTGAGTGTTTAAACACAAGAACTTGACAGTGATGACGTGGTTTGTGTTTTGCAGTCCAGTATGTGTCTGTGTATGCACTATGTTAGTGTTTAACTCATTCTACTCCAGGTGCAAGTTATCTCATACCATAATCACTTCCCCAGCGGACCTGGTACAAGTACTCTCATACCAGTACACGTTTGTTCTTGCATGTTACAGTTGATGTTCTAAACTGAGCCGTTTACGGATTCTTGAGGCATGGAAACGAAGTTTTGTTTCACCGATTAAATAAAACACTTCTCCATCGATTTTGGCCATATTAGTGAACAACTCTATTTTTCAGTGCAGTGGTCTCACGTAATGCTGGTCCAGTGGATTTGTAGCAGGCATGCAGCATTGCGGCAGAGTGAGTTAAGAATGTAGCAGTGACGATCATGGTACGTGTGTTGCAGTGCCGTCCAGAGTGAAGTACGTGGAGGCACTGTTCCGTGGCTCCTCCCACTTCCTGCTAGAGTGGGGACCCCCTGCTGATGCCAATGGACACCTGACTGGCTACCTGCTGGGCTACCAGAAAGGTGAGAGGTTGTTGTGCTGCACACCTGTTTTTACTCTAAAACAATATAGGTGTAATTATTTTTTTCACATTAAATTACTGCTGCGCCGTTTATGTGTGCCGCCTGTAAGTGATTTATGACTTTGTGGCTGTATGGATTTCAAAAGTAGATGATTCAATTTGTTTTGGATGTAATCGTTTTAAGGGATGGGTGTGATATGCATGTACATATGCAAACACGCGCGCGCATGCGCACACACACACACACAATTACACTACCCAACATGCACACTACTCCACACACACACACACACACACACAAACTCCTCCATACACACATGCCTACATTCCCCTCCCCCAGCCTTCCCCCCGCCCCCCCCCCCCCCCACAGGACAGCACACAGGAACATAATTGTGGTGTTTGCTGTGGGCCATCTGCCTGAAGCCAGCTGACTTGATGTCATCATCATCAGACAGATTGTTCCGCTCCGCTGTTTTTCTTTCGAAAAAGGAGTTCCTGTAGCGTTCAGTGCTTGATGATGGTTGCACTGCAGAGCATCTGCTGTGTTGTTAACTGTTGATCGTTCAGTGATGCTTCGCAGGATAAGTCACTGCAGCGTTTACAGGCTGTAGGAGTGTTGGCCTAGGGGTATTGAGTCCGCCTAGGCAGCAAGAGAATCTGAGCGCACTGGTTCGAATCCCTTCGTTGCCAGTATTTTTAGTCTGGACGCTAGTTAATCGGATGAGATGATAAACCAAGGTCCCATGTGCAGCATGCACTTAGAGCATGTAAAAAAAAAACCCACGGCAACAAAAGGGATGTCCCTGGCAATGTTGTGTAGAAAAATTCACTTCGATAGGAAAAACAAATAAAATTGCAGGCAGTAGGCTGTACAAGACTCTTGTTTCCTTGAGATGTGATGCTTTGTGTGATACGGTCACTGTAACGTCTATAGGCTGTACAAGACTTGTTTCCTTGAGGTGTGGTGCTTTGTGTGATACAGTCACTGTAACGTCTATAGGCTGAACACGACTCGTTTCCTTGAGATGTGATGCTTTGTGTGATACAGTCACTGTAACGTCTATAGGCTGAACACGACTCGTTTCCTTGAGATGTGGTGCTTTGTGTGATACAGTCACTGTAATGTCTATAGGCTGAACACGACTCGTTTCCTTGAGATGTGATGCTTTGTGTGATACAGTCACTGTAACGTCTATAGGCTGAACACGACTCTTGTTTCCTTGAGATGTGATGCTTTGTGTTATACAGTCACTGTAACGTCTATAGGCTGAACACGACTCTTGTTTCCTTGAGGTGTGATCTAACGTCTATAGGCTGAACACGACTCTTGTTTCCTTGAGGTGTGATGTAACGTCTATAGGCTGAACACGACTCTTGTTTCCTTGAGGTGTGATGTAACGTCTATAGGCTGAACACGACTCTTGTTTCCTTGAGGTGTGATGTAACGTCTATAGGCTGAACACGACTCTTGTTTCCTTGAGATGTGATGCTTTGTGTGATACGGTCACTGTAACGTCTATAGGCTGTACAAGACTTGTTTCCTTGAGGTGTGATGCTTTGTGTGATACAGTCACTGTAACGTCTATAGGCTATACATGGCTCTTGTTTCCTTGAGGTGTGATTCTTTGTGTGATACAGTCACTGTAACGTCTAAAGGCTATACAAGACTTGTTTCCTTGAGGTGTGATGCTTTCTGTAATACAGTCACTGTAACGTCTATAGGCTATACATGACTAGTTTCCTTGAGATGTGGTGCTTTGTGTGATATAGTCACTGTAACGTCTATAGGCTATACATGACTAGTTTCCTTGAGGTGTGGTGCTTTGTGTGATACAGTCACTGTAACGTCTATAGGCTGTACATGGCTCTTGTTTCCTTGAGATGTGATGCTTTGTGTGATACAGTCACTGTAACGTTTATAGGCTATACATGACTAGTTTCCTTGAGATGTGGTGTTTTGTGTGATACAGTCACTGTAATGTCTATAGGCTGTACATGACTCTTGTTTCCTTGAGATGTGGTGTTTTGTGTGATACAGTCACTGTAACGTCTATAGGCTATACATGACTCTTGTTTCCTCGTGGTTGTTCCAGTGGCAGGACTGATGGTGGGAGGCATCGTGATAGCCAGGGACGACATGCCCGTGGGCCAGCAGAGAACCACCCTGGACGGCCTGGAACCCAACACGCTCTACAGGGTCTTCATCGCCGCCAAAACTGCTGTGGGGGCTGGCGAGAAGTATTTCATTGACGTCCGCACCGCCGATGATACCTCAGGCAAGTCTGATAAATAAAAGCTGCGGCTTTTTTTTTTATGATGGTTGATACAGTGTATCATTACCTGCACATCAAGTCTGTACACTGAAAATCTGAAAATGAAATGTTTTATTTTTCACCATGTAATATAATATCCTTGAGGCCCGACAAATCTAATGACTAGAAGCTGACTGACAACTGTGACTTTATTATGGTGGTTGATACAGTGCATTACACAACCCATACATTAAGTATGTACGCTGAAAATATGAAAATGTTTAATTTTTCACCATGTAATATAATAGATAATATCCTTGAGGCCTGACAAGTCTAATGACTGGAAGCTGACTAATAATTGTGGCTTTTTATGGTGGTTGATAACAGTGCATAGTTACACAAACCATACATTAAGTCTGTATGCTGAAAATATGAAAATGAACTGTGTAATATAATGTCCTTGAGGCCCGATATTGTATTTCTCTTTAGAAATGGTGTACTTTATACGTCAGCCCAGTTCCATTTTCTCAAGGAGGCGTGACTGGGTCCAAACAAATCCATACACGTTACACCACATCTTCAAGGCAGATGCCTGACCAGCAGCATAACCCATTGTCAACCCATTACAGTGTAATTGAGTTCCACTTATATATGAATGCTCCAGCTTTTTTTTTTTTTTTTTTTTTTCTTCCATGCATTCAGTGATAAACTGTGTGAGTTTTGTGCCCACAGAGCTGGCAGAGCCCCGGATCCAGTCGGTGATAGCGGGGGAGAAAGAGGCCAACGTCACCTTCAGTCTGATATCTGAGAAAGGGGAGCGTACCGGGTCTGTGTATTACCTGGAGTACCGCAAGATGGGTCAGTGCTGGTGTTTTGGTGTGTTTGTTGGGTTTTTTTATACCTGATACAATTCTGCATTTGTGGGCTGCAGAATGCAGAATACAGAATAATTTATTACTTCCAAAGAAGAATTAATTTGTGGTGTAAAATACGTAAACAGTACAGTGGGAATCACAGTTGTTCAGTATATTATATAAAGTGGAGTGATGGCCTAAGGTAACGCGTCCATAGGAAGCGAGAGAAACTTAGTGCACTGGTTCGAATCCCATAGCCGCCAGTATTTTCTCCCCCTCCCCCCCATCCCCAGACCTTGAGTGGTGGTCTGGATGTTAGTCATTCAGATGAGACAATAAACTGAGGTCCCATGTGCAGCATGCACTTAATGCATGTAAAAGAACCCACAGCAACAAAAAGGGTTGTCCCTGGCAGAATTATCCACTTCGATAGGAAAACAAATAAAATTGCAGGCAGGAAAAAAAAGAGAAAAATGGGTGGTGCTCTCAGTGTAGCGACACGCTCTCCCTGGGAAGAGCAGCCCGAATTTCACACAGAGAAATCTGTTGTGACAAAAAAGAGTAATACAATACAGTACAATGAAAGATAGGTCACAGAATGTTCAGCACAGGTGGAAAACAAGGAGGCATACACCACAGCGGACTGATCCTAGTGAAGCCCTACCTGAGCACCCTCATTCACTCCCTCTTTCACTATGGTGTATGAGTGGGTGTTAGTGGGCTGAACTGTTTTTACCAGCCATGCAGGCAGCCATACTCCTTTTTTGGGGGGGAGGAGGGGGTTTTAAGGGTGTTGGGGGAGTGTGCATGCTGGATATGTTCTTGTTTCCATAAACCACTGAATGCTGATATGATTTTTTCATGTGTATATGTCATCATTGTCTTCTTCTTCTCCTTGTCCTTCTATAGCCTTGAGACGACCATAGTGGTTGGCGAAGCTGTATGCACCATAATTTGATTTCTTCTTCTTCTTCTTCTTCTCCTTCTTCTCATTTTCATCATTATCACTTTTATCATTGATTGATTGATTGATTGATTGATTGATATGGATACTTATATAGCGCCTATCCTCGGTCGGAGACCAAGCTCTAAGCACGTTACATTTGCACAACAGGCTGCCTACCTGGGTAGAGCTGACTGACGGCTGCCATTGGGCGCTCATCATTCGTTTCCTGTGTCATTCAATCAGATTTCAGTCACACACCCATACACACTCAGACAGACATGTAACATTTTACGTGTATGACCGTTCTGTTTATTTACCCCGCCATGTATTTATTTATTTATTAAGACTTCTTGCTATAGTGCATATTCTTGAAGCTATATGCACTTTACAACAGCACTAAAACCATTCACACAAACATCCCCACACAAACATATGCACATATGTAGGCAGCCATACTCTGTTTTATCGGGTGTGCATGCTGGGTATGTTCTTGTTTCCATAACCCACTGAACGCTGAAATGGATTACAGGATCTTTAACGTGCGTATTTGATCTTCTGCGTTCTTATACACATGAAGGGATTCAGGCAATGGCAGGTCAGCACATATGTTGACCTGGGAGATCAGAAAAATCTCCACCCTTTACACACCAGGTGCCACCAAGATTCGAACCCGGGACCCTCAGATTGAAAGTCCAATGCTTTAACCATTTGGCTATTGTGCCCATCATCATCATCATCATCATCATCATCATTATTATTATTATCATTATCATAATAATGATTATTATTATTGTATGATTGTCAGTCGTGTCTGACTACGACCACCAGAACAGAAGAGGAGGCAACTGCTGTCCCAACTATCTGGGCAAGAATTTGATAATAGTGGAGAGTGTCTTGCCCAAGTTACATCCCCACTCTCTTGGTTGAGAAGGTTTTAGGACAGTCAGTGATGGGATGGTTCCTGAAGGCCAACTAGCACCCCAAGGCTGCAGCGCTAAGAGCCAGTGAAATTTTGCCTCCTAGTCTGAGAGTTCACAAAAGACTAAGCTGTAAATTATGATAATTATGATGATAATTATTATTATTGTTGTTTGGTGTCCAGGTGAGCATGGGTGGGACCGGGACGAGGAGCTGGCCACAGACCACTTCTGGCTGACCTTGGAGGACCTGGAGCCGGCCACCACCTACGAGGTGCGGGTGGTGTCCGTGCCCCGCTCGGCCAGCCACGACTCTGTGCACTTCAGGCCCAGCCAGGAAACGCGCTTCGACACCTCTGGCATCGGTATGTCACTAGCATCTCATGCCTCTCTTCGTAGTCCCTTGATTCTCTGTGGGGGATTTTGAGTGCTCAGTTTCTGTTTTCAAGAAAGCTGGAGCAGCCTGGCGTGGCTGAACTGGTCGGTAGGCTGTTGGACGTCTGATCCAGTGGTCAGGGCTCAGTGAGATGTGGATGAACTGGTCTTTCTAACTTTGTTGTAAGTGACCTTTTAACCTTCACCGTACTTTGTGGGTCTGACAGACCCATTTTTGCCTTAAAAAATGCCTTTAAAATATATTTGGTGTCCGATTAATTTGAAATTTCATGACTTTTGTTGTCACAACATATGCATCATTTTAGTAAATTAATGTACATTTTAACTGATTAGTTAATCAGTTACGTAATTGTGAAAATTTTTACCTGCATTCCTACGTTGTGGGTCTTACAGACCCATACTCCCCAAAGAAGAGAAAACACTAAGTACCCTTATTCGTAATTCGTGGGTCTCTCAGACCCATACTCGCAAAAGAAGGGAACAAACCAATAATCCCTTTGTACTACGTGGAACAAAGTGATTGTGCGTACGTGACTGATGACACATAGGCTACCTCACTGCTTCTGTAGTTGGCTGGCACATCGCATCCAGCTCTCATGGAGAACACAACAGTACAGCAGGCTACCGGTGTCATTGCCTCAGGCAAGTTATATTTTGATGATTATCAAGTTTATTAATTGCCATCAAGTTAGCTTGCCATCTGTTCGATACTTTAGGTCGATTCCAACATCGCCATCTCTGAAGGCATCAGTAAGCATTGCAGAGAACATGAGGCTGAACAGCGTTGGAGCCAGGACGCAGCCTTGCTTGACACCATTTGTGACAGCAAAAGGAGCAGATGTTTCGCCATTGTCCTGGACTCGAGCCTGCATGCCTTCATGGAATTGGCTGACCAAGGAAATAAATTTCCGAGGGCATCCGTACTTTTTTTTTTTTTTTTTTTTTTTTTTTGCTGCCCCATCATCTGCGCCGTTTCAGTGGCATTACTCCCACGCCGCTCATTTAGATTCCCCCATACACGGCCACACCCGGGTTCGTCCGTCGCAGTCCCAGCGTCGGCAGTCCACAGGGAACCATCGATGTTAGGTCGCCTGGAGGCCACACACCAGAGGAGACCCTGCACTGCTGCTGAGTCACTTCAGTGGTGTTCAGTGGTGCCTGTTCTGTTTTAACGTACTTAGGACACCACCTACTAAGCCCCCTACTACCGACAATAATGGCTTAGTCGCGGAGCCAGACTGAGCGAGCGTCTCTCCCAGAGTGGAGACCGCCACCACGTCCCTCAAACAACAGCCCCCCCATGAATCTTCCGACACTGACGACATTGACAGGACTCACCCAAAGCACGGAAGTGGAGGGGTATCGAAACTGAGGTCACCATGAGAGCAGGGCATGAAAGGCCACAGACTTTGAGACTATTTTGTTTATATTGATGACGATGAAGGGGGAGGAGGATGACGATGATGATGACGATGTTGCTATGGAGGTCCATTTTGGTTTGGGACTGCGTGACAAGGCTGTACTCTACGCTTCCTGTCATAATGATATCCCGGCGTTAACCAGGCCCGAGAGATACAGACACTTGCAGTGTTGGTCAGGTAATTAG
>NC_134900.1:5185000-5235000 GCF_041734735.1 Babylonia areolata | reverse complement strand
TGTGTCAGCACACGGGGGGTCATGGAAACAAGAACACACCCAGCATGCACACCCACAAAAGCAGGGTATGGCTGCCAACATGGCAGGGTAAAAACTGTCACGCTTGTAAAAGCCTGCTTGTACAAATGGGAGTTGCTGCCCTTGAACACAGAAAAAAAACTGCAATGTGTCTCACTTGGTTATTCAGACAAAGAGTAGTTTAGCCGAACAGAAACATTGTCCACAGAGTTTTTGCTGTTTGTGCAAGTTATCATGTGTTGGGATTTCATTAGGATTTGTGAACTTATTATTGTTGTTATTGTTTGGGGAGGTGACTGATGATTGCTGACTATATTGTTCTGTTCTGCAGTGAATGGAACTGAAACAAAAGAGGAAGGTACTCACTTCAGAGCTGTACATAACAACAGAACTTTCTCCTTTGTCCGTTTTGGACAGCATTCTTAATTGTTGCGCAATCTGATCTGATCTGCAAACTTTTTTCTGTGTGCATATTAGTGAACTTTTTTTTGGCATATCTATGAATGACTGAGTCTCTTTTTCCTTTTAAGAAATTAGATATCAGGTCAGTGAGTGAAATATGGAGTACTGTTCAGAGGAATGACATGAAACAAACCTCTGTATCATGAACCATTGCACAATGAGTCATGATTTTAATGGCTCATGCCTTTTTACACTGGGCCTGTTACGAAAGGTTGTTTTTTGTTTGTTTGATTTTTGTCATGGATGGACGTACTGTGTGGATGTGCTTCACAATGAATGCTACTAATTTTGACTGTAAATAGGGATGCTGTAAGCGTCATTTGCAATCGTGCTAGCATGTACATGCATGTGTGTGTGTGTGAGTGTGTGTGTGTGTGCATGCTTGCATGTGCATACAAGCATTGTGTATATTGCAAGTATGAACAATCACACACAAAACATCCACCCACATGGACACACACTATATGAAGATTTTTGACAACTCTGACAATAGAAGGGTCAGATGTAAACATTTACAGGTGAGGCAATGATCTGTGAGAACTGTATGGGTTTTGGTTGTGTTTTTTTCATATAAAAATCACTGCTAAGCACAACAGCGTGTGGAAGGTTGCAAAAGCTGTATTCTTGGCAGTAATGAAATGGTTAAATGTTTATCGTACACTTGCATCCAAATCTGGACATACAGTGTTTTTCAGTATAAATTGTGTTTCATGTGCATTGTTCTCTCTGTAAGCATATCATGAAAAATGCATGGTGTGTGTATGTCTCTCTCTCTGTCTCTGTCTCTCTGTCACTCTCTCTCTGTCTCTGTCTCTCTGTCACTCTCTCTCTGTCTCTGTCTCTCTGTCACTCTCTCTCTCTGTGTCTGTCTCTCTGTCACTCTTTGTGTATATATGTATATATATATATACGCAGAGAGACAGACAGATGTGTGTGTGTGTGTGTGTACACAGAGAGACAGACAGATGTGTGTGTGTGTGTACATGCATGCTGCTCCCCTGTTTGTGCACATTCGAAAATGTGCACCTTGTAATTGTGTGCACTTGCGTACAGTCAGAAATATAGGAACTTGCCTTCGTCATGACAGCTTCTGTCAGTCTGTCTGTTTATCCTGCGCAAACACCTACTTAAGACATGTGGAAATTTACCAGTATTTTTATTATAAAAAGACAACCATCAGAATATTGCAGTTAGAATTTTAGTTCAGTAACAAATGTCTACCAGGTTTTGTAAAGAGAAGTGTAGTGCTGTTATTAGAAATTGGATATTTTGTTAACGGAATGAACCAGAAGAGATCAACATTTATATAAAGAATTGATCAGCAGATGTGTTTGTTTCATTTTTCCATTCTTATTTCTAAAACAATTTTCAATGTGATAACAGTAATAATTGTTGTCTTCTTGTTCTTTTGTTCCTGGATTTTTTTTTTTTTTTAATTTTTTTTTTTTTTTTTAACGAGGGTTCCAATTTTAGCTAGGTTTTTATAACAACAACAAAAAGTGACGAACTTGCATAATCCCAAACCAGTTTTGAGATTGTTCTTCCCGTCTTCTTTCTTTTTTTTTTTTTTTAGACCTTTGCTGAGAAAATTTACTAGCATACATCATATCTTTTGTTTTAATCATTATCATTATACGTGGTTCACAAAAAGTTATGGATCTCGTGAGAACAGTTTTCTTCTTGGGAGTGTGGTGAAGTGGTGCCACATATTTCTCCAAATAGCTGAGTATACAGCCAGCGTAATGCATACCACTCAGTGGTGCCACATATTACTCCAAATAGCTGAGTATACAGCCAGCATAATGCATACCACTCATAACCAGAGGTCCTTAACTTGATGTGAAGTCTGTATCCTAACACACAGCGGTCCTTAACTTGATGTGAAATCTGTATCCCAACGCACAGCGGTCCTTAACTTGATGTGAAGTCTGTATCCCAACACACAGTGGTCCTTAACTTGATGTGAAATCTGTATCACAACACACAGTGGTCCTTAACTTGATGTGAAGTCTGTATCCCAGCACACAGTGGTCCTTAACTTGATGTGAAGCGTGTAGGCTAGCGCTAACAGTGTGGAGTTGTTTTTTTTCAGGCACCAAGAAGGGCAGTTTCCTGTCTGCAGCCTGGTTCATCGGCATGATGGTGGCCATCGCCCTCCTCCTCCTCATCCTCATCATCGTCTGCATCGTCAAACGCAACCGGGGGAAAGCCTACACCTGTAAGTACCAGGCCTCAGCAGTGATGATGATAATAATAATCATCATCATCATCATCGTTATCATCATCAGTATCATAATTAGATGAAGGAGATTAGTTATAGTAGTAGAAATAGTATGTATTTGTACATTTATTTGTTTATTGATACTGTGTTTCAGTCCCCCCAGAAAAAGACACAGTGGATGGATCAGCGGCGCTGTTCAATGAACCTCCCAAGAAGTGAGTTGTTTTTGCATTTCTTGCAGGTGTTTTTTTTCCGGTGTATTAATAATGATAATAATAATAATAATAATGGTATTTATATAGCGCTGAATCTTGTGCAGAGACAAATCAAAGCGCCTTCGCACCAGTCATTCACACGCATGCATAACTCTAAAACTGGAGAAACTGAAGACAAGGAAGAGGCAGGGAAGGGAGGCTATTTTGGGAAGAGGTGGGTTTAAGGCCAGACTTGAAAGAGCTGAGTGTGGAGACTTGACGAAGCGAAAGAGGAAGTTCATTCCAGTTGCAAGGTCCAGAGACAGAGAAAGAACGGCGGCCAACAGTCAAGAGCTTGAATCTGGGTATGCGTAAACAGAGTGGATCCGAAGCTGATCGTAGTGAGCGAGATGGAGAGTAGAGGTGAAGGCAGCCACAGAGATAGGAAGGGGCTGATTTGTGAATACATTTATAACATAGAGTACTGATCTTGTACTTTATTCTGTGTGAGACAGGGAGCCAGTTGAGATGTTGCAAAAGAGGAGTGATGTGCTCAGAATTATTATGAAATTCTTCTTGTACCTTGAGGAAGAGAAGATAGACAAAGAGGAAATTTTGATATTTATAAGTCACAGAACAGTGCATACATGCAACAAAACTGAGAGAGAAAACAAAACTGGGGGAAATAGCACAGAGACAGCAGGAGATACACTGTATGTAAAAAAAACTTGATTTAAAATGGTGTTATTAACTCAAATACAATATTTTTATCATGCTGAAAAAGACCTGTAGCTTTAGTCAATAGATTTGGTTGAGTAATGTCAGATGAGGCGTAGCGTTGGGGATAACGATTAATGAGCGCCCAGTGGCAGCTGTCAGTCGGCTCTAACCAGGTAGGCAGCCTGTTGTACAAATGACCCCATATTTGTAAAGCACTTAGAGCTTGGTCTCTGGCACTGTATAAGTTATCCATATCAATCAATCAATCAGTGTGTGTGTGGTTGTGCATGGGTAATAATTAGCTGTTGTGTGGTGGATTACAGTGTATTGATGAAGAAAATGTTTGATAAATATGTCAAGATGGATCTGTTTCATATGATTAATGCATGTTGTTTTGAAAAATGTCTACATTGTAATTTCTTTGCTTTTGAAAGAATGCAACCTTCTTTGCAAGACAAAACAAAACAAAAATCAGTTTCAAAGGGGGAAAAATGTGAACATTGACTTTTCTTGGGATTCTTTTTTTTTCTTGTCTTTCTATACACATATATATCCTCATACCAAAGACAACACAGTATAACATTAAATACAGCAAAGCATAATGTTACATTCACCAGTATGTATCAGGTACCGGGAGCATTTCTGATTGAAAAAAAAAAAAGGATTAATGAATATATGAACAAAGAAAAATAGACCAAAAAAATGTCATGTGTGAAAGTTGCATTGTGAATGCACCAGAACCCCAGTCTGATTCTAGGTGTTCATTATAAATGCCCTGAGTTTAATGTCTCAAATATTGTGACTCCAGTCTGATTCTGAGGTGTGAAATTTGCATTATGAATGCACTCGAGACTCCAGTATGTTTTGGGGTATAATAAACTTGCATCATAGACAATGCACTGAGTTTAGCTCAGTTTCAGATTCAGTGACTCCAGCCTGAAATTTGGGGTGTTGATTTAAAAAGCAGCACACGGGTGAACTCCCTGATCCCGTTTTCAGTGCCAAGAACGGGGCAAACACCGGGATCCCCCTGGGGCCGGAGGGGGAGAAGATCCCTCTCGGGGAGGAGACGGACAGCATGGTGGAGTTTGGGGACGACCCTGCCCGCTTCAACGAAGACGGCTCCTTCATCGGCCAGTACGGCGACCACAAGCCTCCTCCCCCACCTGACGCCCCCAACCCCTCAGCCATGTCCAACATTGTGTGATCCTCTGTCTCTGCCCTGTGCCCCCTTTGTGTGATCAGTCCTGTGCCCCTTTGTGTAATCCTGTCTCCGCATGTTCTGTTTCTGTTTGTGTCCTTTTTTGTGTAATCCTGCCTCTGGCTGTGTCCTTTTGTGTAATCCTGCCTCTGGCTGTGTCCTTTTTTGTGTAATCCTGTCTCTGGCTGTGTCCTTTTTTGTGTAATCCTGCCTCTGGCTGTGTCCTTTTTTGTGTAATCCTGCCTCTGGCTGTGTCCTTTTGTGTAATCCTGTCTGCAGTCATTTCCTGTGTGTAGTATTGTTTCCATATGTCCTGTGTCCACACGTCCTTTGTGTAATTCTGTCTCCAGCCATGCCATTTGTATAGTTGTCTCTGGCCATGTCCTTTGTGTAATTTTGTCATTGGACCTGTCCTTTTGTGTAATCCTGTCTCCAGCAAAGTCCTTTGTGTAATCTGGTCTCCACATGTCCTTTGTGCAATCGTGTTTCTGGCCATGTTCTTTGTGTGATCCTGTCTCCACAAGTCCTTAATGTAATCCTGTCTCCAGAAATCTTTTGTGTAATCCTGTCTCTGGCCACGTCTCTGCAGGCTTGCGGTGCTGCGTGTGCGACGCTGTGCTGTGTCGTGGGTTGTATGATCCTCTGTGAGCCATGTGACAGGCTGCCTGATCTTGGGCATGTCTGCCATGTGTGAAGGATAACCTGTGCCATGTTCTTTGACCCTCTGTCTGCTGTCGTGTCACGTGGCACAGCACCGTTGTCACATTATATGACTCTGTCTGTCTCCTGTCCTGTCCTTGATTTTGTGAGCCTGTCATGTCCTGTGCGGTGTTGCAAACACACCGCTGCCCATGTTATGTCTGGTCATTATAAAATCCCCTCTGTCATTCTGTGTCCAGCGTGCTACGATTCTCTCCCTGTCTCTGCCATGTCCCAGATTGTAGGCTCCTTTGTCTCTGCAACGCCCCTGTACTGTGTTGTCGTTTGACTGCCATCATCATGTGTGAAGAAAAGCTGTACAGAGATGCGGCTTGATGCGCGTGCTACAAGACGCTGTCACTTCACGATTCCACAGACGACCATGTACATTAAATGAACTGCTTTTGTATCATGGATGAATTCATGCACGTGGTACAAGAAGACATGGTCACTTCACAATTCCACAGACTACTATGTCCAAATGATCTGCTTTTGTCCATGGGTGAATTCCATTGCTGCGTTTTCTACGTCAGCTTTGCTTGTGGCTTACAGACAGGTACACAGGAAATGAATTGGCAATGAAGGACAGTGTTGTAGTGTAATTGTGTAGCTGTTTTATGCTGTGTTGGAGTAAGGATTGGTGGACACAGAGAAGGAACCCCGTTGTGTGGACGAGGACGCTGAGTGGTGGATGGGGGTCAATGGAGGATGAAAGAACAATTATTATAATAATGATGATAATAATAATAAGAAGAAGAAGAATAGTAATACAGTATTTATATAGTGCTGAATCCTGTACAGAGGACCACGTGCACATAATAAAAACATTGCAGCCTTGCAAGCAAATGAAGAACACTGTTGAACTTCCAGTCAGCCTTCAGAGAGTGAGGATAAAAGTTAACTGCTTTGCCCAGAAACCTCCACTTAATCATCATTGTTCTTGTTGCTAGGGTGTAGCTTGCAGACTGATGGAAGGCTGTGTGATGGGGTTCTGATGACTGCAGTCTGACATGGGCTGTCTGCAGCACCATCAACATCTTTCTGGAATTAGGCTTTCAGCTGTGCTGGGCAAGCAGTGTTTAATGTGACAATCATTTGCTTTGTAAGGACTGTAACATGACGTGTGTATGCTTTTCATTGTTCCGTGGATTATGAATTATTAGTGGTGAACATTGACCTTTTCAAAGCTTGTTGCTCATAGTGTTATGATATTTTTGACAGAATTTCCTAACGTAATTTCAAGAAGATGAAGAAAAAAGCTGAAAGCATTCATAACATATTTCGCTTGCATTCTTTGTACATTTGTTGAGATGAAAGGATAATGACATACTGTGCCATTGTCAGCCATGATTGGAGGTAGAGGGAAAGTGTGGAGGGAATGATGATGATGATATGGATACTTGTATCATCACGATGATGGGCGTTAACAGCAGTAGTTTCCCCAAAGGAGGGGCATCACAGAACTGTTGGTAGCTTTCCTAGTGCTTGCAACTACAAGAATGACACATGCTTTGATTTCATTTCAATGCCATTGCTTTGGAATATCGCCCAGCACCGCTTTCGGATTCTGTTGGATAGAGCTCGTACATGACTGCATCGTTCTTCTTTCATCTTTCATGGCAGGCTTTTATATAATTACACAGATGTTGGAGCCACGTTCTGAACCGTAGCTGTACACGCTTTGACATGTTTTAAATTATTGACTGGCATGAATCTGTTGTTGTTATTCCATAAAGGATCGGTTTGTTCCTTTTATGAAGTGAGGACTGGCTATCAAACTGGATTGTATATAACTGATTTATTGTTATGTTCTTGTTACTTTACACTAGGATCAGTGTGTATTTATTGGTATTTACCATGACAGTGTTCCCTCCCTGTGCTGGGATTATGCTTGTTATGTACATGCTCGTTTGTGTATAAAGTAGAACGTGGATTGTCGTTAATGTTTTCCCTTCATTCACTTACAGGTCCAAACTGAGGACACAGGTGTAGAAAGAGCAGCATGATCCAGTGTAGCAATGTAGTGTGACCGACAGGTTGTCAGCTCACGTCTATAGAAAATGGGGAGGATGGGCACGGGTGGTCTGGTCAGTGAGGAGAGAGTTAAGGGGATGGGTGTGGAGGGTGCACAAGGAAACCATGTCAGAAATTTCCAAGCGTCCAGCAGCCATGTGGATGATACCAAGCGTACATCACTACATGGTGCAGGGCATTATGCTGTGATGAAATCGTTTTCCTAAACTGACCATTTTTCTTGCAAGGCCTTCCCTGGGATCTGTCTCCATACACTGTCAGCATTAATGTCACTTGCAATACCTTTTCGGCTTTTAGAAGTGAACAAAACACAAACTTCCTTCGCCCCCAGAAAGTGTATTTTCTGTTTAGAACAGCTTAGTGTTCCAAGATGTAGATGGTGAGTGATGAGATTAGTGCTGAAATAATAATAATGATAATAATTCATAACTTTTCTATGGCGCAATATCCAGTACCATTGCAGCTCAGAGAGCTTGGTTTTCTCTTCATTAAGTTTAAGCTTATTTCTGTCCATCCACACCTTTACATCAGCCACACAGGCTTCCGTCTCATTGATGACTGTTTGGAATTCAGATGGTGGAGCGGTCAATCATGTGGCCTTGCAATTAAAAAAAAAAAAAAGTCAGTGTACTATTCCCATTTCATATTACATTTGTAAAAGTTAGTTGGGTTGAGTTTTTTTCATGTCCGTTGATTTCATCTGTAAGCAGTTTTGTTGGGGGGGGGGGTGGGGGGGGGGGGCAGAAATCTCTGCATTACATAGATCTCCAATATTCCTTTTCATTGTTGAAAGACTCCCCCTGCTAACAATAGACATACACAAACATCTTCAGCAACAGGAATGAAGCTGTTCACATTTAGGAGAATGATTTCATTATGTGTGTGATTGTTTGTGGGTTGTTTTTGTTTGTTTTTTTGGTTTTGTTGTTGTTGGTTGGTTGTTGTTGTTGTTTAGGGGATTGTATTTTATAATTTCTTTTAATCTAAATGTACTGATTTCTGCATTGACAGTGCTTATTTCCAAGTTTTTTCTTAACAACACTGCATATATACTGATGTGAGTCACAAATGAATGATGAAAATGAAATCCCCCTCCACATACACCATAAATCAGACAGTTTCAATATTTGTACTTTGGTATGAACTGTTGCTAAGGAAGTGTTGGGTTTGTTTGAAACTTAAACACTGCTCTCAGTGAAGGATTGAAAAGCTGTGGCGATGTCAGTTGTTGTGTTTTTGGTGCTATATTTTCTTTGTATGCTGACAAGCTGCTGTCTGTTGGTGTTGAATGTCTTGAGTAGATTTTTTTTCTGGCCGGTAACCAGTAAGTTTAGTAACAGATGTCTGTACAAATGGGTTTGTGTTCGATGTACTTTGCAGTGGTAATTTTTTTTATGTTCTTATTCATATACACTTTACTTTTCAATTATTCATGTGTAAGATATGTACATTTTTCATGATTATTATTTTTTTATGCATTTCTATGAATGTCGACAAAGCTTTCTGAATTTGATATATTGTGTGTGTGTGTGTGATGTGCAAAATCTTATTTATGTATTTTTTTTCAAATGTGACATGGATTATTTAGCATTCCAGTATTACTGTGGAAATCTCAAAAATAAGAGGAAAAAAACACTTTTACCTATAGATTCTGATGCAGCTTGTTGCTGTCACACATTTTCATTCAGTCTCTCTCCAGTTCCTTCACGTGAAATAATCATTATCCATTGCTTCCTGAAAGCAAGACTTAACTTGTGTCTTAGGTCATTTGATGTGATCGGCTCAACAGCTGATTGTGTCGTTAACTTGTTGGACTTTCAATCTGGAGGGTCCCGGGCTTGAACCCCAGTCACGGCAGTCTGGTAGGTTATGTGGTGAGATTTTCCCCATCTCCAAGGTCAACAGATGTGCAGACCTGCTAGTGCCTAACACCCTACCTCCCCGCACCCACCTCTATATGATAGTCAGTCATGTCCAACTATGACCATCAGAACAGCAGAGGAGGCAACTGCTGTTCAGACTGTTTGGGCTAGAATTTGATTATAGTGGAGAGTGTTTTGCCCAAGTACATCCCCACTCTCTCGGCCAAGAGGGTTTTAGGACAGTCGGCGTTGGGATGGTTCCCAAAGGCCAACTAGCCCACAAGGCTGCAGCACTAAGAGCCAGTGCAATTTTGCCTCCTAGTTTGAGAGTCATAGTCCTTCACAAAAGACTAAGCTGTAAATGGTTTCCCATTGACTGGAGAAACCATTGATAATACAGCTCTCACGCTACTACATGTGTATATACATTTCAGATGATCAGTTACACACGCCCCATAATCTGTATCAGCGTTCACTGGGTTATGAAAACAGGAATATACACATCATGCATACCCCCAGGAAAACAGAGTGTGGCTGCCTAAAACGGTGAGGGTAAAAAACGGGCATGCACATAAAAGTAAAAGCCCACTGGTACACATGTGACTGGAAGCTGGGAGCTGCAGCCCATGAAAGCAGAAGAGAGTGATGTGATGTGACATGAGTGGTGGTTAGCCGTTAGACATGTGAAGAGACTAGACAGCTATTGACAGCCACAGCAAGCCAGCACAGAGTCTGCAGGAAAAGTGTTTTCTTTCTTTCTTTGTTTTTTCGTCAGCCCACCTCCCATGCCATCAGTCATTGTCATCAGCTTCTGTGCATCTCATCTCAAAGGGGTGTGGGTGTGTGAGGAGGAAATTGAAAAAAACAACAGAGTGATGTATGTTTACTCTAATCAGCATCATTTAATGGGTACATCAGTGGCCAAAGCAGAGGCTTTATAGTTCAAACCATCCTTTTGTTTCATTTTCAGTATATAAAAAAAAAGTCTGCTTGTGCTTGTAAGCCTTCAAAGTGCTTAATGCCTTCAATAATACTAATGATAGTGTAAAAAAATCAGTGATAATATGTAACACAAATGTTCAGCATTTGTTTTTTCTTTTATACTGAAATAGAATACCAGTCTTGTGAATAAACTGAGAACAGATAATGAATAAGAGTAAAGAAAAGATTTCCAGACTGCCAACAGGAAAGTATTTTCTGACTGCCAAAATTGATATACAAAAAAAAAAAAAAAAAGATAATGCCTTACATTGTGTGCTGTTAATTCATACCAGATATTATAGCCCAGTCTTTTCAGTCCAGTGGAACTAAGCAGTATAAACAGGAGGGTTTTCTTGCAGTTGTCTTTGTCTTGTTTTTATGCAACAGAAGAAATAAGACAGGTGGAAAGCTAGTGTATCTGTGTGTTTCTTCCAATTTCTGTAAAAATGTGTGAAGGTAAAACAAAAAAAAATTTTTTTTTTTTTAAAGAAAGGAAGAAACTGTGTGAGTGTGTGCATGTTGTGGGATTACTACTGTCCAGGAATCTGTTGACCTATTCTGGTATGAGTATTGACTTTCCCTGCAAAAAAAAGATGAAAAAGCAATCTGATCCAGTTTCAATTTTTTGTACCTGCTGAAACAGTTGTTCCAATGCAATTTTTTGGCCCATTGTTGCCTTTTTCTTTCCATTTTATCTTCTTCTTGGTCTTATTATTAGCATTATTATTATTGTTATATTGTCATCATCATCATCTGAATATTCTTTTTACTATTTTCCCTGCTCTGTTTGCGACATATATATATTCACAGAGTGGTAGTGAGGATGGATGTTGTTCAGAGTATGTGTGTTACCTGTGAAGAGAGGAGTTGTTGTTTTTCTGTTTTGTTTTTTGTAGGAGCTATGCGGCTAGCAAGTTGATCCTTTCTCTGAAGCTGTGATGCCCCTTCCCCACGTCCTTCTGTTCATGTTGAACCTCACCAGTTGGGTTCTTTCTTCCTTTCCTTCTAGTTTTCAAGTAAGATGGGACGGAGTGGGTGGGTGGGGGATGGGGGGGGGGGGGGGTTGAGGAGGGACACACACGTATGTCCCAATAATTTCTGGCGTTTAGTTTTGGGGGAAAAACCTAGGTATTGCTGCTTTTTATCACAGAAAACAAAACATGACAACACATAAGACCAGTAACTGATTCACGAATAATGCTGCATCAGAGAATATCAGTGAAAATCATTGCTTCATTCTCTCAGTAAATTATTCCTAAATCATTGGACTTACACATTCTTTCCTTCTTTTTTTTCCTTTTTTTTCATCTTTTTTGTACATATTGTTTAGGGGTTTTTATTTATTGTTTTTTTTTATGAAGTTGTACTGGTTTCTGGTGACTCAGATGGTTTCAGGTTTATGAAAATGATTTTAAAAAATAATAATGATAACAACAATAGTAATAATTATAATGTAGTCCAGCACTCACTCCTCCCAGACATGGAACTTATGGTGTTTATAAAAGTGTTTATATGTATGTATATACAGACAGATAGATAGATATAGATATAACAAAATAAACCAGCATTCAAGTATGACATGCCTTACATAAACAAACCTGTGCACCCACAGACACTGTATCTGTGGTACACAACCGTTGCAGTTGTGTCAGAAATTTAGGTTGTTGCTTCAAAGCTGTTTGTGGTGCTTGATGTTTTGCAATCTCCAAACCTTGGTCCTGACAAAAGATAAGTGAGAACAGTATGTGTGTGCTACGTTTGGGCCGCCGTGCTGTTGTGACCTTATTTGCCAGTCAGCAGCTGTGGGTTTTGGTGCCACCGTCTTCTGCTGTGTACTTGGGGAGAAATTATAGCATAGCGCTGTTTCACTGCATATCTGGTTGGAAAATCATCAGCATTATTGTGAGTGAAACCAGGGATTTTGCATTGCTGCAGTTTTTAACCCTGCCCCTTCACACTTTCCATCCCACAGCATAGCAGGTGAATGTGTAATTGTTGAAGAACAGCATATGAACAATGCATTATTGTTAAAGAATAGGAAGTGAATAGTGTATTGTTGTGTAAGAATAGGAGGTTAATAAGGTATTGTTTAAGCATAGCAGGTGAATAAAGTATTCTTGTTTAAGAATAGCATGTGGATAATGGGTTTTTGTTGAGAGCAGAAGGTGAATAACTTGTGTTATTCAGGTCAGTGGTTTGGGGGTATTTGGGGTGGGGGGAGCTGGGATCTGACTTTTTGACCAGTGTGTGGCAATGAGCAGTCAGCTGCAGATAAAACATGAGAATAACACAGCCATGCACAAAATCGCAAGACCTGTAGGTGGTCATCACCACATAGGTAGCAACACCCACACTCAGGGGAAAGAAGAAAAAAAAAAAGAGAGAAAGAACATTTCCTTTGCCATTATTTTTCAAGTAATTCATTCTGCAAATAGTCGGAATTGGCGCTGCGAGCGATGATCACACCATGGTGTTGCTGTTGCATCAACCTCTTGTAAGCTGTTGTAGTTCATGGAATTTTGACATTCAAAGAGCATGCATTCAACGAGTTGTTTATAGATAAATAATTTAATTAGCTATAGTAGTGTGAATATGTATGAAGACTGCATTGTTGTCATTTGGCCCATTCTCATTATCCATTGGTTGTGTGAGGGGTAGTCAGTTGATCACTTGCTTCTATTGGCTGCAAGTCATGTGCGTGGTGTGTGATACTTTGGCATTTTGGCTTCCATCGGTTGCAAGTCGTGGATGTTGTTGTATGATTGTGCATCCTGTTTCGAATAAAAATAAAAATGTCACTTTACAAATGTTTTTGTTTTCTTGTGCATGCCTCTGTGTGTGTGTGTGTGTGTGTGTTTGTGTGCAGACTAGCTGAAGATCCAAACCAGCAAGATATTTTTTAGTGTGGGTTTTTTTGTTGTTGTTTTTTTGTTGTTGTTGTTTTTTTGTGTTTTTTTATGTATTTATTTTTTTGTTTTTTTTATGGGTTTTTTTATGTTTTTTTATTTTTATTTTTTTCAAGGCCTAAGCACGTTGGGTTATGCTGCTGGTCAGGCATCTGCTTGGCAGATGTGGTGTAGTGTATATGGATGTGTCCGAACACAGTGATCCCTCCTTGAGCTGCTGAAACTGAAACTGTTTTTTTTTGGGGGGTGGAGGGGGGGGAGGACATGCGCAAGCGTGGAAACCGCGACTAGTGTAAGGTTTTCCTTTCAATAAGAAATCACAAACTTTACTCTTTAGCATGTCAGCATCAGATTCAAAATTCAAATTCAAACACACTTTGTTAATCCAGATGGAAATTAATGTGTGAAATCCAGGCTCATTGTAGACACCAACATAAAAATGAAATTTAACTACACATACTTAACCTTGACCCACTAGTGCAGACTGGCAGGGGTCTGATTCCTGTCCTGTGCAAAGTACTTCCCGCCAATGCGGAGAAAATGAAAGTAGCTACGGCCGGTAACTTCCCAAAGTTGGTTACCTCCCCTTTGCATCTCTGACTACCGCCCTCTTTTTCCGGCAGTCATGTTGACTCCTGTTCCTGTGCTCTGCATACGGCTAAGTTTTTTCGTATTTTCTGTCAGTTTATCGATTGCTTGGTGCTCTCGTTTTGCGTCCAATGATGAATAACAACAGGTCACAAAACTACTTGGCTCGATTGGGCATATTCAGGGGGTTGGGTATGGAATCATATCGCAGAAAATTTAAAAACTGAATCAAATTTCCAAAAATTCAAATCTAACTTACATACATACCTGATGAATCTTTCAAATTTGACACCTCTATATCCTAAAATGTATAGATTATGTTTCAATATCGTTTATATTTCATATATATATATATATACAATATGATAATTGCCATGAATTCACTTCCCATGTTCCAACTATCGGTGTCTGTCACTCTGTCTCTCCTTCTCCCTGTTATCATCATCATCTTCTTCTTCTTCTTCTTCCCTTTTTTTCCACCCTCTAATAATCATTTTATTTTATAATGATTTGATCTTTTCAATGATGATATGTGTTGTTACGTCGTACTTAGGTTGTGTACATGCTCTTTATTTTCATGTGTAATTGTGTGTGTGTGTGTGTGTGTGTGTGTGTGTGTGCGTGTTGCTTTTTTTCTTCTTTTTTTTTTCACTTTTCCTTATTTTTTGCCCTTGAGGGCTGGATGTAAAAAAAGCAGCTGTGCTTACTCCACTACCCTCGTGAAATAAAAATTCGTTTCGTGAAATAAAAATTCATCTCGTTTCGTTTCATTTCGATCAAGTTAAAATTAAAGCGCGATCACAATCGACCAGGGGAGACTCTGGGCCCTCTACCTCGGGCTCTGTCTACAACGCTAACAGCTCCCCCACTGCCTCTGTCACAACTCATGACAATCTCGTGTGGAGTGTTTTGTGCATTACCTTCCCCATTCACCCTCTCCCATTCGAGCATTCATTTAGTGTGTTAGCTCCCGGTTGTGCGTTTTTTACGTGCAATCGGGGAGTCTCGTTTGTGTGTTTGTGTCACTGCTGAGCAGAGTTTAAAGTCTCTCAGTTCTGTGAGTGACACTTCTCTCGGCTTTTCGCCCGCGGCTTTCTTGGAGGAAGGTTGTGTCAGTTTGGGTTTGAGGCTTTTTTGCCCAGTTGTCACACTCTAGTGTGTATCTATGTTCTGTGTGCTCCAGCTCAGAGGGAGTGCGCTGCTGGACGTGTCTCGTCTTTGTTTTGTTGTTTTTTTATTTCCAGCGTCAGGGTAGTGGTACCTGGTTGGCAGGTGAGTTCGCTGTTGCATTGTTGAACGTATCTGTTGTAGTTTGTACTTGTCAGTTGGCTGTTATAAGTGCTGTTTCTTTGTTCATTTGTCCTGTTCTGTTAAGATGCGAGATGTTTGATTTTTATTTATTGGGATTTGAGGGTTAATGCTGAAGTCAGGCTTGTATTTTCCTCTGTTGTGATAATATTTTAAACATAACTTTTAAAAAATAATGGTTACTGGGATTTATTAAGTATGCTAAGTATTTCAGCCACTAACGTTTCCTTGTGAACCCCTTTATTGTCATTGTAACAATGTTTATATTTTTGTTACCTTCACAAGGTTAAATTGATAACTTCCTAATTGTAGCTTTCCCCCAATTCTTCCTCCACGTTTCTTTGTACATGGTTTTCTTCCAGAAAATGTGTTCACTAATTAGTGTGAAGGATAGGGAGCTGTCAAACGGAATTTTATAGTGATATTTTATAATGCTGTTTCAGTTTCGTTAAATCTTTTGTTCATCACTTTGTCTTGCACGTTCATTGAGGGGGGGAGGGGTAATCCTTCCAGAAGGATATAATTTATGCAGTTTGCAGCGTCCCACTTCCTGCACCATCTCCCCTTCAGCCTGTGTTGGCCAGGCAGCGTTGTTGCTCCATCTGCTGCTGACTGCTGTTTTCCTGCTGCCCTCTTCCCATCACTGTCTCTAGTTTCGTCTTCATCTGTTTCCAGTCTTCACCGTCCAAGTCTTTGTTTTCCTCTTGTGATGTGCAGTGCTTCAGTTTATCTATTCGTCAAACGTCCTAAGTTCATTGTTAGCATTCTCCGGACTGACTGCCGCTGGACGGCCGTGTCTTAAAGCTCTGTTTTGTGTGTGTGCGTGTGTGTGTGTGTGTGTGGGGGGGGGGGGTTGTTATTATTTATCCATTCTGTTATTTAAGTGTTGTTGCAGCCGGGGTTGTGGTTATTGTTTGTTTGGCAAGCTCTGTGTGTGATTAAATAAATGTATGTGAACCCTGAATTGTTTTAGTCTGTGTTTGTGTTGTCTGGGTGTTAGTGCTGGGCTGGCTGGGGGTCCGCTCTCTTATAGCGCGTGACAGCCTCCGGTCGACTCCATACCTCCACCACCTCCTACGCCTCCTCCGGCGGCTTCTCAGGGTTTGTTTCATGATACTTAGGTGTCGTTTCTCTTCATTCAATCGATCCGCAATTGGTCTCAACGCGCTTCGCGTTTTCTCCCTGTCAGTCGGCAGTGTGCGAGTTGCCCTCCTTTATCTCTTTCCCAATGCCCACAATTTCAAGGAACGAGTGTGCTTCCTCTCAGGGAATCCAACACGGACTTACGTGCTCCACTTCGCACACGTGACTCAATCCGCTCCTATATCTCATGTGGCCACAGATCACGCACCCCTCACGCGGCATGCCCTCGAGTCCAACAGCGACCGTTTTGGGCAGGGATGCCCTCCCTCTAGGTAGGGAGGAAGGTAAACCACTTGGTGACAGGCACACCCACACGCGTGCACCCTCCCCCTCGCTCCGAATCACCACGGTTACCTCCCTTGGACTCAGGGCACTGCCCCTCGCCCACACCGCAGGTGCATGCACGGTCCCTCCAACCTCGGCGGTGGCAGTTCCCTCTGCCACACCGCTACACTCTTGCTGTTATGCAGCCAGTGGTGGCTCAGACACAAGCCCCAACTGACAATCAGCATCTCACTATACTATGTCACATGACGTCCTCGGCCACAGATTGTGGCTCCGTCATGTGGCATGCCCTCAAACCTCTCGCGTCCAATGGCGACCGATTCGGGCGAGGAAGCCCTCCCTCTACTCAGGGAAGAAGGTGGTCCATTAGGGGGACATGCAACACAAAAACTGCACCTCGTCTCAGCATCGACCACGGCACCAAGGGACGTTATTATTACCTTCCTTGCTGCCCACTTCACCCGTGTCGGTTATGGTGGCATCGAACCACAGACTCCCACACGCGGCATGACATTCCTCCCTCTGCAGCGAGGAAGCATCACTAAAGGGGGTATGTGCTGAAGGGGCCCCTCCAATTCACCGATTTTCAGCGCCAAGGGAGGCAACTCCGCTTTTGAAACCTGGGCAGTTGGCAAGTTACTTCCCTTGCATATACACAGCCAGACGCTCCAGCCCCCTTCACTGACCACTAGCGATGTTCTTTTGCATTGTCATCGGACCTTGCTGTCCACCAGAGGGCTTTACGCAGCAGCTCCTATCAGCCACTGACAACCTCTATTTTCCTTCCTCTGTTTCTCAGGCTATGTGCCACTCAACATTTTGAACTCTTCACCCCCCAGCACTTGCAGACACCAGAGACACCAGGGACCTCAAGTCTCTTGTTGCCAAATGTCCGCCATTCTATGCACAGGCAATATGCCAGTGCTGTTTTTGGCAGCAACAAAAAAAATGGGGGCTGGGTGGGGGTGGGGGGTGGGGTGACCATCACCTGTCAGCTGGCATGGAGGAGCTCTACAGATCTGGCTGTCACACCTAAGGCAAGCCCAACATCCTGGTGGGCTACCTCTGTCTGATGCCAAAGTTTCCTTCAAACACATTTATCACTTTCCCAATCGGCCCACAACCGATGTTGAATCATCAGATCAAGCCACATGTGCACCTCCTTGCATTGAGGCTCAACCGCGCTCAAGTGAGACAACCCCATAGGGTACGTGTTTCCTTCCCTTCCTTTGATTGGAAGGGATCTCAATAAAGTGAGGATTCAACACACTGACCTGATTCTCTTTATGCTACATTTATCAGCACAGCTGTGGTCCACAGACCTCTCCCACTATACAGCTGTGGGCCTCAGTCTTCTTTGCTCGCACAACATCCTTAGGTGACGCAGTACACCCTATCTCCAAGCCCCATCGCCCCTTGCGAGTTGTCGCGAACTCACCCACTCGAACTCAGACCCCTAAGCGCATGCCCCCTCAGCCAGAGCTCACGAAGTCAGAGCATGGTCCTCTTCCCTTGCTTTTGCCCACTCAGCATGGCTACAAGACATGGAGGCTGCTTGCTGGAAAAAACCCTGCTACCTTCATTGAATTCTACTTGAGGGACGTATATCGCTTTAGAGATGATGGCTCAAGAGGCATTATCTCTGCGGTGGTCGCACAACAGGCCATCGCAGCACACAGACAATAGAACAGGTGAGCCCTCCACCTTGTCGTGCCACACACACACACACACACACCACTCCATATACACACACACACAACTCCATACACACACAAACTCCACACACACACACCACTCCATACACACCCACATACTACTCCACACACACCACTACTCCAACCACACACACATACACACTCACACTCAACTCCACACACACGCACACACCACTCCATACACACCCACATACCACTCCACACACAAATCTATACACACCCATACACCGCCCTACACACACCACACACCCTACTCCATACACGTACATGTATGTGCAAACAGTCACACATCCATGAAAACGTGCACACACATACTGACACAGCCATGAGTAAACACACACACACTGGATTGCTGGATCCTGTTAAATGGTCTGCTAAAAATGTTTTTGAACTGTGACCTGCAGTTATCAATGCACTGATTTTATACTTTAATATTTTCAGGATGTTCACTGCACCTTTCTAAATAATCCTTTCAATGTAAACCCCCTTTTATTCATAAGCACACATAAACACACATTACACGTCTAATATCAAAGTGAAAAGATGCCAACTTAAACAAAGAAAGAAAACCCACAGCACTTCAAATTGGTGCCATGTTATTACACTGGCCAATGTATTTTCCAAAACTGCAGTGTTTGGAGAGGAGAGGGTGGGGGAGAGATGACAGACTGACAACACAAATACCACAGCATGACATTCCTCTTCTTCGGCACATTACACCACCAATATGACAACAAAAGAAAAAAAAAGGAAAAAAGAAAAAAAAAAAATCAGACAAATATCAGAACACAGCTTGTCAATCAATCACAATACCATCATCATCAAACTACTAATCCTCAGATTCATGTTACGACAGTTGTGCTAACAAAACCACGCCACCACAATACCAACACTCACGACATACATCAAGTGCCTGTTCCAATGCGGATGAGAACAAATAAATAATAAATGTTCATTATTATACCCTCTCCTGCAATTGAGCAACTGTCACACACAAAATGTCCACACACCAAAATGCAAACTTCACAAACATGTCGAAAGAAAAGAAAAGAAAAAGGATGAAATCTGAATAGCTCATGTGCTCTGCTGACAGATTTCCACTTGATAAATATTACTTTCAGTGAGTTACACATCAACAATGAAACTAAAATAATAAATTTGTTTAGGAAAAAAAAGAAGAAAGAAAAACCTTGCCTCTGAAACAAATCTTAATAATGACAAATATGATAACATTACATGTCATGTAATGATCATGGTAGCCCGCACCAAAATGATCTTTATCAGTGAGCAGAAAGTTACAGTACAATAAATGGGCTTATCCATGACACAGAAAACTGAACAGATCCCCACGTCCTGTTGCCAAACAGTGCAATATTCCCCCCTCTCCTGTGCCCTCTTTGTGAAAGTTTTCTTCCGTTATCAAGCTTCTTCCTTTTACAATACCCTTTAACTTCATGCTATGAGCTGCCTGAAAAAGACTGACTAAAATAACAACAAAAGAAAAGAGACGGATACCAAAAACAACAGACACTGCCACAAGAGATTGGCTTATTGTCTTTTTTTGAGAGAAGCTTTTGTTGACCTGTGCTTTTCCCTTCACTACTCTATTTGTTCAACACAGAAAAAAAAAACCCCAACCAAATACTAACTCCATCACAAAAATTATGATAAAACAAACGCTCAACTGTAAAGAATATATGACGGACAAAATGTGCAAGTTGCTCATTAATTTTCACCAGTTCTTTTCATAAGAACAACATCAAAGTAAGACTGATCATAAGACTGATCATACAAATTACATCAAAGCAAGAGTGATCATAACAATGACACTGTAACAGTCAAGCACCAAAAAAGAGAACAAATGTTAACAAGCACCAACAAAAAAAATATCCTTTCAAAAAAATAATAATAAAATAAATGAATAAATAAACAGCTGTATAACCAGTTGAGAAGAATCTCTTTCAGGCTATAAGAATTCTTTCACTCTATTGTACTTCCTTTTTTTTTCTTTTTTTCAATGATTTCAATCACCTCTAAAAAAAAAAATCTAAAAACTTTTTTTTTTTTAACTTAAATCTTCAGTAATTTGTTCCACACAAATATTACTGCCATGATATGAATCTCTTGTTTACCGAAATACGTAGTGCGTGACAAAAGCAACATATGGCATTAACAACTTCAATGAATAAATAACGATACAGCATACAAAACAGTCAATAATTCATCACCCCTCCTCTCTTAACATAATACCCCCCCCCCCCCCCCCCCCAACAACAAAAAAAAAGTTAGAGAACACAACATGATTCAAGGAAACTAAATCAACTAGCGTCAATAAGTTGCATAAGAAAATAAAAATGCAGACAAAAGATATGACTCCCACGGCCAGTTTCTTCTCTTTCTTTTTTTTTTTTTACCAGTAACAGCACTTTTGTTCAGCACCAGATAAAAAAAAAAATAAAAAAAATAAATTGTTGAAAACCAGGAGAGAATAAATCATGGCGTACAAAATGTTGAAGAAGAAGAAAAAGAAAGAAAGAAGAAAAAAAAAAAACACTGGAGAAAAAAATCCTGAAGAAAAAAAAATGCAGAGCTAAAGAAAGTACAGACAAGCAGCAGGTATCAGCACAAAGATAGTGAGTGATAAGGCAGGGAGGGGTGGGGAGGTGGGTGAGGGGGATGGAGAGCATGGTGGATGACCAGACAGACAGATGGACAGACAGACAGAGAAGCAGTACATCATTAGTGTGCTGGAAATGCAAGAGAGAAAGAAAAGTACAGCAGATACCAAAAGGCAGACAGATAAGTGAAAACCAGCCAGACACACAGAAAACAGAAAATAGAGCGGTGACTGATGAGTAAGAGAGGGAGTGTGAGTGAGAGAGGATAGAGAGAAAGAAAGAGAGAATGAACGAACAAACATAATTTTAAGAGGAATAAGCACAAATGCTTTTTTAACATCAAAGAGAGAGAGACGCAGGGGGTGGTGGTGAAAATGGGAGGGGGAAGGGTGGTTTAACAAAGAGCAGCCTAATAACAAACAAAAAAAGAAAAGTACACCACAGTTAGATGTTAGTGTGTGTGTGTGTGTTGTGAGTAGTATGTGTGATGTTTTCCTGTGTGTAGGAGACATTAGGGGTGGGGGGGGGGGGACAGAAAGAGGGAGGAGGCGGGGGGCCAGAGACAGAAAGGGAAAGACACAATTACAGAGACAGAAAGAGACACACATACAAGTACACACATACACAGACGAAGACAAGACAGGACAGAATGCAAAAGATTTGTCGTCTTGTTGTTGTTCATGCATGTGAGTTTGTTTGGTGTGCCTCCACATAAGTGTGTGTACACATGTATGTTCTGAACCAGTATACCTTTTTTTCCCTTCTCTAACTGGGGACTGGTGATATGCTAAAGAATGGGCAACAAGGGGGGAAAAAAGGAGAAAAAAAAAGTTTATTATTTTAAGAAGAAAGAATTTGAAGCTAAAATCAAGGCATCTGCTGGAGTGAAAACTCATACATCAAAAGTATTATTCAAGAACATCTAAAAATATAGATTTTTTTTTTAAGGAAAAGAACAGAGCTTCAGATAAAATGCAAATATCAAAAAGAAAAACACACAAAGAAAAACTATAACAACCCACAACTACTACATGAAATGTTTCTAAAACTATGTGACTTTCATATCAAATGTGTTAATGAAAACATCTTAAAACCAAACATTTTCGTTTAATTTTGGTTTAGAAAATAAACAAAAGAAAGAAAAAAAGACAAACTCTGTTGCTAATGAAAAGTCCATGATCAACAAAACCATTTAAATTTTGGTTTAGAAAATACAGAAAAATAGAAGAAGAAAAAAAGAGACAAAAATGTAGTTAATAAGGAGTCCTTGTTTGACTGATAAATAACTATAAAACCAGAGACCTTCCTCACAGTGGACACAGTTCACTGATCATCAAAAATGTTTCAAGAAAGCCAAAACCCTTTCTTAAGTTACATACGCTAGTCATCATTTTTCAAGCCTACAACAAAAACGATAATCACAAAGTCAAAAAATACTACTTCTACCACTACTACTAATGATGGTAACAACTACAACAATAACTAATAATAATAATAATAATGGTAAATTCATATAGAGCTTTCAAACTTCTCTAATCTGTATTTAACAACACATCAGTCCAACACAAAGTACACAAGTATGCACACATACACACACGGAAGAAAAAAAACAACACAAAATAAACAAACATTCTTAGTCTATGCTTGTCATTTCTCATGTGTACTTTGAAAAAAAAAAAAATCACACAACAAGATTCTGAGAATTATGTTTATTGCTGCACATTTCCTCATTTTGCATTGATTACACCTGTCTTCGATACCTCAGAGGTGCTAGGTAAATAAACAAATATGATATGAAAGTGTTTTTGTTTATCTCACAAAGATCAGAACTATTAATCAGTGGCATTAGGGAAAATAAAAACAGGGGTGTCAAACTATTCCAAAAAGAGTTAATCTGTCAAATTTTAAATAAAAGAATGCTAAGCGGTTATAAATCATTACAGAAATCTATCATCAGTAACAGATTTATGACTACAAACAATGCACACAAAAAACATATAAGCGTTTTCCTGGACCAAAATCTTTCTCCCCCCCCCCCCTCCCCCCCACCAACCTCCCCCCCACCTTTTTTTTTTTCAATTTTCATTATTTCTTCCAAAATTCAAACTTTAACCCACTTTAAAACAAGAAAGAGTACTGTACTACAAATAACTGAAATAGTTACTTGTTTGGATCAGAATAGTCTAAATACTAAACACACACACACAGACACACACACACACACACACACACACAGACCCAAGCTTTACAGACAACCAACAAACCAGGAGGAACCTGGTGAACAGTTCTTCCAATGACTCTATACAGAAGAAAAGAAGAAGGAGAAGAAGAACACACACACACACACACACACACACACACACACACACAACATGCTGAGAGGGTAAATCAAATAAAGTTACCATCACCACCATCACCAAACCAGGGTTACAATCAAAACAGATGTGTACGACAGATTACGGGCATCATACAGTAGTGATGAAAGACGTCGTCAGTGAAGGGTAAATCATTGTGTGTAATACTCTCCATTCCAAAAAGATACACCCTTGTGTATAATAATCAGAATACAAGTTATTATTTACTGTCAACTCTTTCTTTAAAACATGTAAAGCACAAGGTTATTATTCAAACATAAGCAAAAAGCGCATACACACACACACGTGTCACACTCACATACCTATGCACTCACAAACACATGCAAACCAAAAATTCACACACACACACACACACACACACACACACAGTCAATAGCATCAAGCACTCACACACACACACACCTCTATCAATAGCATCAAGCACTCACACACACACACACACCTCTATCAACAGCATCAAGCACACACACACACACACACACACACACACACCTCTATCAATAGCATCAAACACACACACACACCTCTATCAATAGCATCAAGCACACACACACACACACACACACACACACACCTCTATCAATAGCATCAAGCACACACTCACACACACACACCTCAATCACTGCTCTGTGGCAACATGCTCTCACAAGGGAGAGCAGCCGGAATTTACATAGGGAAATCTGTTGTGACAACACAACAACAAAAAATTAATACAATACTAACCATCAAGAAGTGAGATAATAATCAGAATAGAATACCTGTTTACGAAATACCTTAGTAAATATATTAATCTCCACTTACTGGCTATCGTACAACTACAAAAAGCATATGAATACGCAATAACTCCTCTGCAGGTATATTCCAATGAATACATTCTCAAAAGGCATCAACAGACAACTCACTTAAAAATAGTAATAACAATAAAAATAAAGTAATAAAATAAGAACCATAAAAATGTTGCAAGTCAATACATAATCATACTTCTTGTAAATCTGTAAAAGACTTTCCAATATCTTGTAAGAAACAAACAACAAAGCACAAACAAAACAAAAAAACAAACAAAAAACAATTTCTAAAAACTCTTATAAATGTTTACCCAAAATATCTTTCATTTAAACAACGAAGAAAAAAAAAAGAAATTCCCCTTCATTTCAAAGAACAGTACACAGACAGAGAGAGTGAGAGACAGACAGTGAGAGGGAGGGAGGGAGACAGAGCGAGATAGAGACACAGAGAGAGGAAGACAGACAGACAGACAGACAAAGTAAAGAAAACAGAAACAAAGATCAGTTTGGTTTGACCCTTCCAATTCCTGTACCTTGTCTGGCCGGAATACTGACCAACACAAGCAAAAGTGGCAAGGTCACACACACACACACACACACACACACACACAGTCTGAGCAAACACTGGCCACTGTGGCAAGCTGTTCAGCACCCCTCCACTCTGAACCCTTTCCAGACGGAGTGTATAATCATATGTGAGCAAGTGGAAACGAGTCACCACGCTGTTTAATTAAGAAAGGGATAACAGCAAGAAAAAAAAAAACACATCATGACAACACTGACAGTTGATCTGCCAGAAGAGCATGAGGAGACAAGTTTCACCTTCACCATACTTCATAAGATACCCAATTATTCCTACGTCTGGAGTCCGTCACACCCAGTCTGGCTAATGAAGAACTTCACCCTATCCACACATCGTGAGGAGACAAGTTTCACCTTCACCATACTTCATAAGATACCCAATTATTCCTACGTCTGGAGTCCGTCACACCCAGTCCGGCTAATGAAGAACTTCACCCTATCCACACATCATGAGGAGACAAGTTTAATAACCTTCACTGTACTTTGTAAGATACTCAATTATTCCTATATCTTGAGTCCATCAGACCCAGTCTGGCCAATGAAGCAGTTCACCCTATCTGCAAATCATGAGGAAACAAGTTCAACCTTCACCATACTAGTAATGAAAGATACCCAAGTATTCCTACATCTTTAGTCTGTCAGACCCTGTCTGGCTAATGAAGCAGTTCACCCTATCTGCACATCACGGGTCTTTTCAGACCAATTCTCGCTGTGCAGTTGATGAAGCAGTGCCCCTCTATAGCTATCTATACATAATGGTTCTGAGGGACCAATATCATTTTTTTTAGAAGGCATGCACACATGCAAAAACCCAAGGCTGCCTTCATGAAACATGGCATCAGAAATAATGCAGGTGCACCTGAGGCCAAGTTTGAAAAGAGGAGCTACTTAAACAGCAACCATTTCTTAGTACGTTGACATTTTCTGTTCTTCACAACATGCTGGGCCCCACACAAATTTGGAATAGGAGTGGGCTATTCTGCAAGGTATGTCTATTCATTCACAAATTAACCCAGACAATACAAAAAGTGCACACGAAAAAAACAAACAATTTCCACACTAATTAACTGAGACACGAGAAAATGTGCCAAAAAATGAACTCCCACTTTGAATCTGAGCACCACACAAAATCTAGAGCTAAACTAACAACGAAAATTAATGGACTTTATAAGTATTTTTCAAAGACACAAATGATGTCTATCCAGGCCTACAAAATAAGGTAAAGGTTAACCTGTTGTCAGTCATGACTGCACAACTAACAAAGCAAATCCCTCACCCTGAACATAATAACCACTCTGCTTATTCTTATTCTTGTTGTTTCTAGTCCAGCCGACCGCACTGCGATAAATCACAACTGTCAAACCATACAAATGGTCAACCGCGTCAAGACAAAACTGTCACATCTACAAGAAAAAAAAAACAAAAAACAAAAAAACCCCACTGTGCTGACAAAGATGGGACAAACTACTCTGCTAACAAAAACGGGGCATCAATACAATACTTAGGACAAGATCAGTCATACTGTTTTTGCTTGAACACCAGCTGACCTAGTTCATTGTCAGGACCCCCGCACATCACAAAATGAAGTTGGAACTTCTCTTCCTCCCTTTTGCAGAACCTTCCTTGCTCCTACACATGCTCCCTGCACTAATACTTCATACTATATTGCTGATCATCCCCGTTCAAACTGACAGGACACAAGGAACACACACAGCAGACACATGTTACACTCAGATCAGACACAGATATACACAGATCAGGCACAGACACACAGACCAGACAGCACACACACACACACACACACACACATATCACACACACACACACACACACACACACTTGAAAGATAAACAATCAAGATAAACAATCAGATGAGAAAATAATACAGATTAAATACGGAACTTGATACTCTTTTGTGTCATTAAAAATGTGAGAATAAAATCATGAAGATTTCTTTTGTTTCGTGTCATTTAAAAAAGGCAGAATAAAATCAATGAAGATTTCTTTTACAAAAAAAAAAAAAAAAAAAAAAAAATCCATAAAACTACATTTAAAATGATACAGTTACAATATGACAGGAATGAGGCCACACAGAAAGGGGGGAGGGAAGAAGACAGTATTCCAAGGGAGTTCACCACAGCAGAAGGATCAGGGGGAGAGAAGGGGGGTGGGAGAGAGAGTGGGCAGGACTGTGACAACACGACAATGACTTATAATGATCATAATAATAATAAAAAATGGAATTGGACAAGAACATAAAGATTCCTGAATGACATTTTTTCAGTGTGCCACTGGAATCAAATATCAAACACAAGATTCCTGAATCATACATTACATCAATATGTTCTGCTGGAATTTTAAAATATATACTGAAAGATTTCCTGATTTGTGCATCTTCAGAATGTCAAAACACCCGATGGGCCATCAAGGCGTGTGAAGCCGAGATATACAGATTACTAACCCCACTATGTGCTGAACAAAATGGTTATAATCATCATGGATTTCATTCTCTCACACTATCTCTTTCTCTGACACAACCCACAAAGACTCACACACACACACACACACACACACACACGCTCACTGAAACATTCAGATATGCACGCAAACGCACATGTACAAAAGTACACGTACCCATACACAGCATGCATGAAAACACGCACACAACCCTCCCCTAAAAAGACACTCTCTCTTCCTCATGTGTTTCTTTGTCCCTAACACGAATACAATAAAGAATCAGTCTGAGAGACAGCTAATGATATGTAACTGCACCATCCTGTCACAGAATATATATATATATATATATATATAGTAAAATGAAAAAAAAAGAAGAAAAATCGCAGCTACCAAAATGGTTATCTTCACCACATATCAAGACAAGATACACAAACAAGTGTCATTAATTTTTCATCAAGATTTTTTTTCTGCCAGCAAGGATCATTCTTTTTACACAACAAAATCTCCTTCAAGCACAAAATAATTCAAATGTCATGTCCTCATTTGGAACTGATCAAATTCATATCGAAAAAAAAAAATGTCTAAAAAGAATTAAAAACCCTATCGTCTGCCTTGATCAATCATGAAAGCACTTTGATTGACCAACACTCCTTGTCGTTCACCATGAAAACCTTACACCAAACCTGCTGACCAGTTAGTAGCGATTTTTATCACCAAAATTCCATGTATGACATGTGTCTTCCAGTTCCACACTTTGCCTGTGTCCAGATTTAAACAGCTGCATTCTCCTTCAAAAGAAAAGATTTTTTTTTTTTAATGTAAAGAGTAGAGAAACAAGAGATTCATAGACTCAAACACAGACTGAAAGCCAAATGAAAAAACAAAAACAAAAAAAATTCATGACGAAGAACACAAATCTTGACATTTGACACTGTCGCTTATTGTCCAGTCAACCACACAGGACTCAATATAACCTTTCACAGCCTACGCCCCCCACACCCCCCACCACCGCCCCTCCCCCCTCCTGGGAAAAAAATGCCCAGTTTCGAAATAGCAAGCTGAACAGATGAAACATCAGAAACAAACATTTTTCATTTCAAAATAAGCTGGGGAGTGGGTGGGGGGGGGGGGGGGGGGCCTTCTTTATACTCATCCAACACAACAAAATGCCCTTAGGCCTCTTAGAAGTCTTGTGCACCTGTGGACAAGCCCCAAAGCCCTGGCAAAGGGGAGTGAATTCTGCCGACATAGAGATGGGGAGGGGCAGGGGAGGGGGGAGTGACTCATTTTTGCAATGCTGAAAAGTTTTTGCCCAGGGTCCAGATCCAGGTGGTAGTGTGCAGCCTCCTAAGCGTCGACAAAATTTTTACATCTAAGGATTGTACACTGCCTTCTCCTCACATAAAAAAACACACACAAAATAACCCCGAAAGGTTTAAGATTCCACAGCCTTTCATGTCCACCAGGGCTGTGAAATCGTATCCACTGTCCTGGGTTCAGCACTGGAAGGTGTGGCTCAATCATTTCTTTGCGACACTTGAACCTTTTACAACTGAATTCAGGTACCCATTCACACCTGGGTTGATTGAGAAGTGTTTTTGAAAATCAAGAGTAAAGTGCCTTTCCACAAGGTCACTTCACCAAGCAAAAAAGGAAATTTTCTTCCTAAAGTTACATTTAACATACTTAACCGTGAACCACTAGTGCAGACTCTGGCAAGGGTCTGACATTCCTGTCCTGTGCAAACTACTATGCGCCTATACGAAGAAAACGAAAGTAGCTATGGCCGATAACCTCCCGGAAGTAGGTAACCTCCCCTTTGCCACCCTGACTAGCTCCCTCTTTTGAAATGAGGCTTCAAACCCTGACCTCTGGATCATAAGTCCAACACCTAGCTGACTCTCTCTGTCAATGTGCCTCCTCTCCATAGACACTAACCCTCAATTTTATAACTTTTCGTTATCAACAGTTTACTTAAAACATGTTTCATTTGATTAAATATTATGCATATGTATTCTGAAGCAGTTCATTCCTCAATTCATTGTTCATATCACTGTCGACTTTTCATGCTTCTGTTTCACTGAAAATGAAACATATGAATCTGACAAATAACCGGTTACGCTGAACAAGACTGCAAATCAAACGGTGTGTCTCAATTCTGAAAGGAACTAAAACAAAGGGAAAACAGTATTTTTCAATTGCCAAAATGCCAATACACAGAAGCATTCCCAACAACAGAACATACGAAGAAACTTTTGTCCAACAAAAAGCAGACCTGCTGGAAAGTTCTCTTTGCTTTGAAGAAAGAATCCTGTAAAAATCGAGTTAAAAACCAAGTTTAAAAATACTCATTTCCTTCAGGGTCTGTTCTTGTTTCGGTAACCCACCGAAAACTAACAAGGACTGCAGAATATCTAATGAATGTATCCAATATGCCACATGCATAAACACACAAAGGAGATTCAGGCACTTGCAGTTTGGCTGATCTGCTGACCTGGGAAATATCTCCCCTCCTAACCCCCTCCAGATGCAGCCAGGATTTGAACCCTGGACCCACAAATGCCCCAACACCACCCCCTCTACCCCCCACCCATCAAGACTAAGGGCACTTGATCTGTCAGCTCAGCAAAACAAACACACACAAAAATAGGGGAAAAGAATCATGTTCCAACCCGGAATCGAGTTCCCAGGATGAAACAAACACACACACACACACAAACACAACAATAACAAAACAACAACAAACTCAGGAATGATCACCAAACTATCGACAACAAAGCCACAAGTAGGAAATGCTTTATATTCAAATTCTTCAGTGTCAGTTTCAAGTTTCAACCAGGTGTCAATGTGTGTGGACCGATCCATAAATGCTACCCCGCATATGCTTAAAATAAAATAAATGAAAAAAAAAGGAAGCAGGTGCCTGACCTATGAGCAAATGCAATGCACTTGTCAGGTCTTCAGACTCTTCAATCTTTGTTCTTTTCTTTTGTCCTTTACTGTCTTACAGCCCTACTGACCACACATGGCTCTTCAACAATATGATGACCGTCTTGCCTCTCTTCCACATAAAAACATTTTGTGTTTCTATCTTTGTTCTTTTCTTTTCTCCTTTACTGTCTTACAGCCCTACTGACCACACATGGCTCTTTAACAATATATCATGACCGTCTTGCCTCTCTTCCACATAAAAACATTCTGTGTTCCTTGCCCTTACCCCTCCTCTCTCTCTCTCTTCCTTCAACTCATCAGCTCTGCTGCTGATGATATATCCATGTCTTTTTTCCTTTTCTTTTTTTTTTTCCAAGTGTGATGGTGCATTCAATCTGTTTGTTGTTGTTTTTTTAATATGTGAATGGAGAAATATGTTTTCTGTCAGATGTAGTACATCCACGTATCGTCTCATGTACGCAGTCCTGCACATAACTTTGGGTGACTCTATCCTGGGAAGGAAAAAAAAAAAGACGTAAAGTAACAGTTCATAGAACCACACAAAAGCGACACCGTGAAACACTTTCCCTTTGAAGTAATAGCAGCAAATAAAAAGAAAATACAACAATAACAACAAATAAAGACAACACAGACACACACACATAACAAAAAAAAACCCAAAAAAACAACAACAATAAAATAAAACAAAGTGTGATGTACCAATCTGATTTACTTTCTGATTTTTGCTTTTTTGGGGGTGGTGGGAGAGATGGGTTTGGGGAGGGGGGAAGGGAAGTATCCATCAAAAGCCAAAACTATTGTGCATCTGAACCCAGCCATCACCACCACCACCACCACCACTACCACCACCCTCCCTCCTCCCCTACCCCCCACTCCACCCCCCCCCCCCCCCCCAAAAAAAAAAACCCAGAGAAGTACAAATGCAAAAAAAGTAGAATGCAGCTGATATGACTGTAGTATTGTATTGTCTCTGTGTGTGTCTCTCGAAGACACTTCCGTTCATTCATTTCACCCCATTGGTCAAGTCTGCAGAACAGACAGAATATACACACAATGCTGTACCCCCCAAAACTTCTGTTCCATCATCGCAGTTTTCGTTCAGTCTCTTCTTTATTTCTTTCCGCATCACAATAGTTGTTGTTTCTTTTCAAACAACACACACATACACACACACACAGAGTATGATCAATCTCTTTCTGCTTGTCGTCCTTTCATGGAAACCGAACTGCCACAAACGGAAAACTGCCAACGACTGCTCCTCTTCCTCTTCTGCCGGTGAGAGATAATCACATTTGTCCTCCGCATCGCTTCAAAACATCATGCTCTGACGTCTCAGTTTGCCTGAAACACAATTGAAAAGGAAGAGTGAAAAATTTCAAAGCGAATCATTTTTTTAAATTTTTATTTAAGGACAACAGAAAAGAGATAAAAGAAGACAGGAAAAAAAAAAAAAAACCAGCAAGACAAGCAGCAATGGCATGTTTTATGATGACGAACTAAACAGTGAGGAAAAAAACACAAAAACATTAAAACCTTATTTCAACTTTATCAGCAACAGATTCTTGATCGTTCTTACAGTGTATATGCTCGGCATCCATGCAGCTTCAACTTGAAATTGTCAAAATTCAGATGATCAATTTGAAACACTATATATTTTGAAAAAGAAAAAAACAACAAAAAGAAAAAAAAAGAGGCAGACGCCTATCCATGGACATTCCAGCCAGAGGGGTGCTGGGTTCAAAACCCTAGTAAGGGTGGAGATTTTCCTATCTCCCCAGATCAACGTATGTGTCCAGATCTGCTTTTGTCTACACCTCTTTCATGGGTGTTCACTTGTGGAACATGAAATACCCACAATAAAGATCCTGTAATCCATGTCAGTGTTTGATGGGTTACGGAAACATGAACATACTACCTGGATGCACATCCCCCCAAAACAGAGAAAAGCTACTTTAACACTGGGACAAAAATGGTCAAAGGGGAGATTACCTACTTCCGGGAGGTTATCGGCCGTAGTTACTTTCGTTTTCTCCGCATAGGCGGATAGTAGTTTGCGCAGGACAGGAATGTCAGACCCCTGCCGGAGTCTGCACTAGTTGGGTCACGGTTAAGTATGTGTAATTAAAATGGTCATACACTTAAATTCCCACCTGTACATGAGAATGAACGTGGGAGTTGTAGCCCACAAACACATACAGAGAAAAGAATAAGGTCATCCCCATTCTCCCAAAACACACAAACACAAACTGGACTGTCATCCATTTCAGTACAACTCCATCACAACAGCACAAAGATCTGTATGCACTAGCCAAGCAGGCTGGGTATCTGTCAAGCATTGTACAGCTGACAACTAGAACATCAACACAAACTTGAGTAAAGCTCACTCAAAGGTTCAGTTTCAGTTTCTCAAAGGGGAGTCACCGCATTTGGTCAAATCCATATACGCTACACCACATCTGTGGATGCAGATGCCTGACTATCAGCATAACCCAACACACTGGTCAGATCTCGAGTGCATGCATATACATTTGTGTACTTATCAGGGTGGATTTTGTCTACGGAATTTTGTCAAGAGGACAACACATATGCGGCCATGTGTTCTTTTTCAGAACACCAAGGGCTTACTGCACACAGGACTTAGGTTTACCATCTCATCCGCTTTATAAATATGTCTTACTCTGATTTTCCAGTAAAACAAGGGAAAAAGGGCAGGACCCAGATTAAAAAACCCTGACCCTGATGCACTCACTCAAAGACTTCAGACCTCACTTCACGACTAAAGACAATAAACTCAATAAAACAAAAACACAAAAAAACCTGAAGAATGATTGTTTAGAAGAAAAACATTTAGACTTCCACACTTCCACACACAAACGCCTCCACACAAAACCCCAGAAAACAACCCTTCTTCTAAGTCGTCGTGACGTGACATCCGTGCAGATAGTACACAACACATGTGATGAAACAAAACAAACACACTTCGATGTAAATGATAATAAATAAATCATTGCTGACAGCATCTTTACCTCTGGAGGCCACAGATGATGACCTGATGCCAGGATCTCGATGCAAGGAAATACCCGCAACAGTAAACACTGACACAGCTGAAACACCACACAACCAGGTTCATAGGATTAAACAATGGGTCACTTGGCTGCCAACACGAAACAGTATTATGTCATCGTTCAGGTAACTTATCTGGTGGTGCTTTCACAGAGCTATCCAACAATCTTCAGGAAATGCATAAAATAGAATAAGGAAAAGAAGATGAATACTTATCAAAAGTATAAATATCATTATTATCATGGTGATATCCTACAAAATTAGAATATCACCACAACTTCTCTTCAGGATATGCATATGACTGAAACAAACATACACACCAAGTTGTGTGTAAGAACAGCAACAAGTATAAAATCAGTTCTTTCCACGCATACCAATCATTAAGACAAGTTAACCACTTTATTAAAATGGGAGCACTGGAAAACTCAGTGCTCATTCATACTGCATCAAAGGAAGAACATATCATATGCTGAGACTATCAGGTCTACTGTTACCGTAAGTTTTAAACGCTTGACTACAGCTGACACGTATGCTCATTCATGAAGGGCTGTCATCTCACTGAGATAAGACTGAGCTTACCGGCGAGGGTGTTTGTCTGCATGATTTCTGTGGACTTCTCCTTCTCTGGACTGCACTACTTTTGATCAGCAAATTCATCACAGCACTTGAAGTACACAAAAAGTAATCATCACTTCAAATTCACACCACACTGATCTCCATTCACTAAGATTCAGCAGTCAAGGGGTTAATGGAACTTCAGGAGGGGTGGGTGGGGGGTGTGGGGGGCAACTTACTGTCAGGTAGTTTGTGTACGCCTGGTCCAAGGGAGTTGAAAAACGAATGTTTGAGAGCATCAGCTGCCGCAACACGGATCTTGGCATTGTACTGCACACACACACAAACACACACACACATACACACACACAAATTAGGCACATATACATCACATTCATGCACATAAACTTAATACATCTCTGATGTTATCTGCCATCAATTTACTGCCAAAGGATAAAAAAAAAAAAAAAAAAGCCCATTTTTCAAGTGCAGAAAAAGTGTGAATGGACCAGATGACAGCAAGGGAATGAATAATGAACTCCACAGACTCACTGCTTTTTTCAGTCCATCACTTAATCCTTGTTCTTTTTTTTAACCTAATAACATTCCTTTTGAAGCTGTCTTGTGTGTGACGGGCGCAATAGCCGAATGGTTAAAGCGTTGGACTTTCAATCTGAGGGTCCTGGGTTCGAATCACGGTGACGGCGCCTGGTGGGTAAAGGGTGGAGATTTTTACGATCTCCCAGGTCAACATATGTGCAGACCTGCCAGTGCCTGAACCCCCTTCGTGTGTATACGCAAGCAGAAGATCAAATACGCACGTTAAAGATCCTGTAAATCCATGTCAGCGTTCGGTGGGTTATGGAAACAAGAACATACCCAGCATGCACATCCCCGAAAACAGAGTATGGCTGCCTACATGGCGGGATAGAAACGGTCATACACGTGGGAGTTGCAGCCCACGAATGCAGAAGAAGAAGAAGCTGTCTTGTGTCTGACCAATGTGTTACTGAAAAGTGCTTTGAGAGGTCTGAACATGCAACATAACACGGTTTTATTAACCGTAAATGAGGCTTTTTTGTTCAGATTTAGTTCTTCACAAACACAGCACATTCTTTTCATTTCTCTCTCTTAATGTCTACTTCCTGTGAGACATCAGAGGTATCACTGAGCTCTTTGACAGTACTAGCACTTGAAATTTGCATGCTCAAGAAACGTGTTCGAATATCATTAACTGTTTAATATGAGTGTAGACATTAATATATAAAAATCAATCCATTAAAAGATAAAAATGAAACAAAGATCATTAAGTTTCTTATAGCAAGCATGAACTACAACACTTTTGTTCTTTTCAAATAACTTTTTACAAATTTTTCAATTGATACTCCCTTTCTTTAACTCACTCCGGGCGAATAGTTTTCTCCCTTGCTTTCCCTGCAGATGACCCATTTGTTAGGGTTAGGAAAAAAATCACAAAAAATACAAAACACAAAGTAACTGAATGAAACTCCCTGTACTTGACCCACTGACCCCTCTTACTCACATCGTGTGTACACCTACCCCCTCCCTCTCTTCACAGCCCTCAGAAGCTGAGTCACTGTCAGTACCTTCTTGCTGGTAACTTTCTTCACTGCAGATACTTTATTCAACGTCTTCATCATCCTCGTCGATGTCGAAACCTTCAGTCTGAAGCATTTCAATCACTTCAGCAGCAGTAAAAAGCTGCTGTTGTGATCTAGTTTGCTCCAATAATTTCCACTTGTATCAACTGCGACCCCATTTTCGATATGTATGCAGATTAGCTTGTCATGTGGAGTACCAAGGTCAACAGCAGGCCAGCGAGTGTACAGTTACGGAACCTCACGAAGAAACTTTCCATTCGACCCTTGACATGTTTGCAATGCCCGGAGTAGCTGCGATTTTTAAGCTACCCCATGAAGAAAACGTGGAAAAAATTTTAATTGTCGAAACTGCTATGGCGTTCCAAGAACGCTATCTTATGTCAAAAATGCTATAGCGTTCCATCGTCCGGAGTGAGTTAAAGGACAGGGGGCATGGAGGAGAGTTAATTTGAGGGGCGGGTGGGAAAAGGAGTTAAAATCACAGCAGAACACAGGTGTTAACTGACCTTCAGGAACTTTGCCAGAAGATCCAAACCATCGGAGTCCAACCTGAAACACAAACCTCCCATGTATAATAACACCGTCATTCACCATGAAGCAAGGCTGATTACATCTCTCTAACAATACAACAACAATAACAAAAGAAGAAGAAAAAAAAAAGAAAGAAAGTGTAAAAATACTTGAATGTCTTTTCTTTCTCTCTCTCTCTATCTTTTCTTTTCCATTTCTATCCTTTTTTTTTCTTCTTTTTTTTTTAATGTCCTATCCATGCAGAGTTTCAGCATCATTACTCCCATGTTGCTCATTCGGAGTCCCCCATTCACAGCCACACCTGGGTTCATCTGTCACAGTCCCATCTAATAACAATAATAATAATAACAATGCAGGCAGTTGGCTGCTCCCAAGCGCTGAACTTGTGGAGTTTTTAATATAAAATTATATATATACAAAAATTTTATACATACATGCATAAAGCACAAGACACTGCACACAAGCAAATGTGTTTTCTCTCAAACACACACACACACACACACACACACACAAACACGATCAGCAGAAATTCAAGAAACACTTCAGTCAATGAGTTGGTAGGCAAGACTGGAAGAGGTGTGTTTTGAGAGATCGTTCTAAACTGAACTGGTGGATCCACATGATGCACTGAGAAGGGCAATTTGTTCCAAACTACTGGGCCAGTATAGGTGTTCCATACTACTGGGCTAGGATAGGTGTTCCATACTACTGAGCTACTGACAGGTGTTCCATACTACTGCGCTAGGATAGGTGTTCCATACTACTGAGCTACTGACAGGTGTTCCATACTACTGAGCTACTGACAGGTGTTCCATACCAGCAGGCCAAGACAAGTGTTCCATAGTGCTAAGCTACTGAGCCAAAATAGAGCACTGATCTTGGGATTCTTGGTTTCATCTTGGGAATGTCAGCACTACATAGATCTACATTCAGATGAGAGAAATCTGAACAATCCATGGGAATGTCAGCACTACATAGATCTACATTCAGATGAGAGAGAAATCTGAACAATCCAAGGACAGTATATGGCAGAATAATCAAATGTTACTTTTTTTTTCTTTTTTTATGTTTTTGGTTTTGTTTTTTTCACAGTCAAGTTTTTACTTACACAACACACACACACAGATAAACACAGATAAAACCACAGACACATATGACTACACATCATGCTACACACACGTACACAAACACACACCCACTCACTCAACCCCCTTCCCCAAACACACATACACACACTCAGCCCCCTTCCCCCACACACGCACACACTCCACCCTCTTCCCCAAACACACACACACACAACCCCCTCCCCAGCCCTCCACCCCACGCACACACACAAACTCCCCACACACACACACACAAACTTCCCCACCACACACACAAACTCCCCACCCACACACACACAAACTCCCCCACACACACACAAACTCCACACACACACACACACAAACTCCCCACGCACACACACAAACTCCCCTCCCACACACACAAACTCACACACACACACACACAAACTCCACACACACACACACAAACTCCCACACACACACACACAAACTCCCCACAACACACACAAACTCCCCACACACACACACTCATAAACTCATACACACACACACACACACAAACTCACACACACACACACACACACACACAAACTCCCCACACACACACACAAACTCCCCACGCACACACACAAACTCTCCCCCCCCCCACACACACACACGCACACACAAACTCCCCACACACACACACAATCTCCCAAACACACACACACACAAACTCCCCTCCCACACACACAAACTCCCCCCACACACACACAAACTCTCCCACACACAAACTCCCCACACACACACACACACAAACTCCCCCCCCCCCCCCCACACACACACACACAAACTCTCCCACCCACACACACACAAACTCCCCACGCACACACACAAACTACAAACTCCCCACGCACACACACAAACTCCCCCCACACACACACACAAACTCCCCACACACACACACAAACTCACACAAACTCCCCACACACACACACAAACTCCCCCCACACACACACAAATTCCGCCCCCACACACACACACACAAACTCTCACACACACACACACACACAAACTCCACACACACACACACAAACTCCCCCCCACACACACACAAACTCCCCACACCCACACACACAAACTCTCCACACACACACACAAACTCCCCCACAAACACACACAAACTCCCCCCACACACACACAAACTCCCCACACACACACACAAACTCAAAAACATGAACAAAACAACATATCTATCAAACACCACCCAAACCTGGGAGCGATGGTTAGAAGTGACTCCCCGGCGTAGCGGGGGAAGTTGAAAGACAGGAAGTCCTTGTTGCGCGATATGGAGGGCAGCGTGTCGTCCGTGGGGGTGCCCAGCGTCTTGAAGATGAGGTGCAGCTCGTCCTCCACCGTGGACCCTGGGAACAGGGGCCGCCCGCAAGCCATCTCGTAGAAGATGCACCCCACCCCCCTGCACAGCAGCCAGGGAAAAAAAAATTTCATATGTGCATTAACCCCCTCCCACCCACCCCACCCACCCCACACATGCATGTACATGTGCGCACACGCGCTTAATTTTCTTTCTCTACACACACAGAGGCACAGACACAGACATGCACACATGTAAGTTTTCTTTTTCTACTCACACACACCCATGTAACAACTTTCTTTATCCACACACACACACATGGGCAAAGACACACACGATATGTAATTTTTGTTTTCCTACACACACACACACACATAAATAAAACTACTCCTTTATCTAAACATACACACACACAACAACAAAAAGAGACAAACACACACACATACACACATGTATGGTGTCTATTTTCTGTATATAATTATAAACACATCCACACAATTGACAACTTTCTTTTTATACATGCACACACACACACACACACACACACACACGCAACATCAACAACATGTGTAAGCACATGCGCGCGTGTGTGCATTTGCATGTGCATGTGTGTGTGTCTGTGTGTGGGGAGGTGGGGGATGGGGGCTGGGGGAGGGGGGGGGTGAAGAGGGTATGTGTGTGGGTTTGATGGACCCAGGGAACTGGGACCCCCCGCACACCATCTTGCAGTACACACACCCCCACACCCTTGTGTGAGTGACAAGAGCAAAGCACCCAACTTTCCATCAACATTAACATCTCACAGAGAGAACTGAACTGAACTGAATATTGAGTCTTGGCTAATGAGGGAACTGGAATAAGCAAATACACAGAGAGAGTCAGAGAGGGAGAGAAAAGAGAATGATAAAGAGGGAGAGGGAGGGAGACGGCTGAAGGGCAAAACATATTCTTCCAAGGCTTTCCAAACCCTGGAAACTGTTCTCTCATTTTTCAGGGACATTTCTGGACTTCCATAACTCTGTAACCACCCTGAAAAAAAAACAAAAAAACAACAGTCAAACAGCCAAAGTGCCAAAGAAACCAACAAACGAAGACGTGTGTTTGCTGCAGACATACTGGTTAAGATCTTGACAAAACCTTTGAAAGAGAAAAAACAAAAACTACACAGCTCACCACATGTCTATAGGTGTGGAGTACTCTGTGCAGCCAAGCAAGACATCGGGAGGGCGATACCTGCACACACAGTTTCCGTTTCTCAAGGAGGCGTCACTGGGTTCAGACAAATCCATATACACTACACCACATGAGCTGGGCAGATACCTGACAGCAGCATAACCCAACGCGGTAGTCAGAACTTCAGTGCATGCATGTCTATTTGTGTACCTATCAGAGATGATTTCTTCTGCAGAATTTTGCCAGTGGACAAAACTTTGTTGCCGTGGGCTCTTTTTCAGTGTGCCAAGTCAGTGGTGCACATGGGGTCTCGGTTTTTTTCGTCTAATGCAAAATGACTAGATGCTCAGTTTGACTTTCTGGTCAAACTTGGGAGAAAGGTTGAGAAAGGAAATTTTCTTCCTAAAATTACATTTAAATAACATACTTACCGTGACCCACTAGTGCAGACTAAGGCAGGGGTCTGATTCCTGTCCTGTGCAAACTACTACCTGCCTATGCGGAAAAAACGAAAGCAGCTACAGCCAATAACCTCCCGAAGTAGGTAACCTCCCCTGTGTATCCCTGACTAGCATCCTTTTTTTCCGGCAGCCATCTGATCCTGTGCTCTTCATACAGCTAAGTTTTTTCGTATTTCTGTATAGGAATTGATCCCAGGCCCTCATGGACTGGCAGATAAGCATCTTAACCACTTTGCCACCTTCCTTCAAACAACCTGTGACTTTACATCATGACCCACTCTGCAGGCACTGCTGAAAAAAGTGCAATGAACTCAAACTTACCATCTACCTACCAGCTTTCCAACTGATTACACTTTAACTAGGTATCTTTAAAACAAAATAAACTGGAAAAAATGGCTTGTGTGTTCTGTCTTTGAGTCTGGGCTCTGCCATACAAAGGAAAGAAAATACAATATTTAAAAAAAATATATATAAATAAATCAATGCACATGTGTATTTGTGTGTGTGTGTGTGTGTACATGCATGCACGTCTGAGTGAACGCACACATGTCAGTATATATGTGCATGAACACTTTTACAGTGTATGTATGTTCATGTATGTATATAACTTTCAATAGTTTTCTTGTGGACCCCACAAGCTGGGGGACTGTGTCTGTCTGTCTGCAATATTACCAACATTCAGAGTAACATGAAGGAAAATAGATACATGCCGATGATGCTCTGTTTGATAAAGATACGTACCACAGAGTTACGACTTCATTTGAGTATGTCTTGGTTGGTATTGATTTTGCTCGGGCCAGACCTGAAAATCAGTAAAGTTCATCAAAATGACATGCTCTTGATGATACAGACATTGACTTTTCTGAAATCAAGCATATGGAGTTCCTTTGTGATTTCTTCCCCCCCCCCACCCCCCTTTTTTTTTTACGGTTCACATTTGATAAACGCTATCTGGAATAATATCACACATGCAAACAAAAAACAAACATACACACACAATTGTATCATGGACATGCACTCACACAAGTACACAACACACACACACACACACACACACACACACACACACACACACACACCCTCTCAGATATTAATATTTCAGAGACTGCCTTATTTCTACCCCAAAGACAGTAAGTTGAATAACTGTTCAAACTCAGTTGCATCAAATTCATAGAATAACAGAAATATGTTGATCATACCCCCTCCCCCTCTCTTCGTCATATATTTCAATGGCTGCCTTATATCTACCTTAAGACAATGACTTTTCAAACTCAGCTGCATGAAATCCAAGTTATAACAGAATTCCTTTCTTGATAACAGAAGCTTGCCTCTGGCAAAACTGACATGCTATAAATATTCAGCTCTATCTCTTTAATATGAAGCAGACACACACGAACAACAACAACGACGAATAAAAAATAAAACTTTTCATTCAAAACACAAAAGCCACATCCACTCCCCAAGTGAAATTCATTAGTTAATTCAATGTTACATAATTCAAGAGCAGTCAGACAGTGTCTGAAGGGAACCAAATCACATCCATTCCCCAAGCGAAATCAATTAGTTAATTCACTGTTATATAATTTAAGGAGCAGTCTCGAAACGGTCTGAAGGGAGGGAAACAACTCACCAAAGTCAGCCAACTTTAGCTCCCCTCGTTCATTGATGAGGAGATTTTGCGGTTTGAGATCACGGTGCAAAACACGGCGACGGTGACAGTAGGTCAGGCCTCGAAGCAATTGGAACAGGAATATCTTAAAACAGACCCATCCCCCAAACAGTATAGTAGCAGAGCATGAAGCCTCACAACAACTGGAAAAGGAATATCTTCAAAACACAAGAGCACCAAAAAAAAAAAGCTGACCTGTATAACAGAGTGATTTTTATCACAACAGTATGTCAAGCCTTCCAGCAACTGAAAAAGAAGTATCTTTAACCACACGCATGCACCAAAAAAAAGTGTATCTGAATGATGGTATAGTTGCAACACTGTATAAAAAATTCCAAAAACATGTTTGTGTGTGAAGGTGCGTGTGAATGTAATGATGAGCATAACTTCTCTTATCTGTACATGTGTACTTGGATAAAAGAGTACATGTAGAAATAATTGTATTTGTATTTCTTTTATCACAAGATTTCTCTGTGTGAAATTCGGGCTGCTCTCCCCAGGGAGAGCGCGTCGCTATACTACAGCGTCACCCATTTTTTTTTGTATTTTTTCCCTGCCTGCAGTTTTATTTGTTTTTCCTATCGAAGTGGATTTTTCTACAGAATTTTGCCAGGGACAACCCTTTTGTTGCCGTGGGTTCCTTTATGTGCGCTAAGTGCATGCTGCACACGGGACCTCAGTTTATCGTCTCATTCAAATGACTAGCGTCCAGACCACCACTCAAGATCTAGTGGAAGGGGAGAAAATATCAGCGGCTGAGCCATGATTCAAACCAGCGCGATCAGATTCTCTCACTTCCCAGGCAGATGCATTACCTCTAGGCCATCACTCCACTAATATATCTAGCTGAGTGTAAGAACCGACACAAACGCAGAACCAACCTTTGCTGCCTTATAATCACAGAGTTTGTTGTTGAGACAATAACAATAAATCAACTGTCAAGAGGATGGCTGTCTGTCCTGTATACTAATTTCTAATGCCTTTCAGTCCATTTTCGTACTTTTTTTCATTTCAGCTGCTTGCCGTCTGTGTATCTTTCTTTTCTTTTGACCGATACTTATTTGCCTATTTGTTTACCTGTTCCTATCGATTGTCATTCATTTTTATTTACTATTTTCATATGGATCACCCCCCAACCTTTGACTCCACCTTGAAACTCAGACTCCACCTACCTTGACGTTGGTCATGCTCATGATGTTGCCACAGTCATCCATGTACTGTTTTAGGTCCTTCTCCTGTAAAACACAGAACGCACACACAATATTCATCATCTCCAATAAGAAAAAAATACATCTGTGGTGTATAACAAACATATACTGCATGAGAATCACTTCTGTTCAATACATAAAGGACAAAAAAGGAAGAAACTGGTGGACAAAATTATTTCTCTCATAAATGCCACACAAACAGAGCTGCAGCAACTCTGTTCTGAGATAACCCCTATTGAAAATTTGCAATAATTTTGCATATCTACATAACTATATGCATGTATATGAATGTGTATTGTGTGTGCGTGCGTTTATGCAAGTTTGTGCCTGCCTATGTGTTCGTATGTGTTAGGGTAGCTGTTAGATACACATGTATTGTTAAAATGTATGTATGCAGTGTGTGTGTGTGTGTGTGTGTGTGTGTGTGTGTGTGTGTGTGTAGTCATACTTTGGTGTGTGTATGTAACAAAGCAGTAATGTTTTATGTTAACAAAGTGTTTTTGTAAAGCACCTAGAGCAGATTTCTGGATAGTGTGCTATATAAGTATCCATTATTATTATTATTATTATATCACAAACTGGGAGAAAAATGGCACCAAAAAATTATTTCTCCCCCCAAAAAACACTGCAGCACATCCTTCTGCTTAGTTTTTGATCTCTTGAATCCAAAAAGACCACACAGGCACAGACGTGTCAGCTAAGTTCCAAGATAGCCAGCCCCTGTTGAAAATTTCCAATAATTTTGCATATCACGACCTGGGAGGAAAATTGACAGAAAAAAAATTATTTCTACCCAAAATGAGAGTAGCACATCTTTTTGCTTAGGCTTTGACCTCCCAAATCTGAAATTGTGAAAATACCACACAAGCAGAGCTGTGTCAACTCAGCTCCAAGATACACCCCTGTTGAAAATTTCCAACAAATCTGCATATCGTGACCTGGGAGGAAAATAAGCAGAAAATTTTATTCCTCCCAATTCGCACAGTTCTTGACCTTCTGAATCTGAAAAGGGCACCCAAGCAGAGCTGCATCAGCTCAGTTCCGAGATGGCCCTTGTTGAAAATTTCCAATAATTTTGCATATTGCCACCTGGGAGGAAAAATGGCAGAAGGGATCATCATATGTACGCTTGAAGTGAACCACAATATTCACTCATCTCAGTCACACACATGCAGTATACACTGTCAGTGAACAAACATAAAATATCCTGTACTTTAATCATTGACATGCAACTGACAGCAGGCTTTGGTGCACGCAAATTAACGTTCCTTACCATTCAACACACAATAATTATGCTCTTTATCATCATTCAGGTTCTAACATCACCAACAGTTACTTCCTTTGTGCATGCCATTATCAACTTCACACTTGTTTCCAGTTAAAAAAAAAAAAAGAAGAAGAAAAGAAAAGAAAAAAAAAGACACCGCATGCTCACAGCTCAGATATATAAAGCTGTATATACTGTGACATTTTTTTTTGAGGGGTTGTCGGGCGGGGGGGCGGGGGGGGGGGTACACACACACACACACACACACACACGCATACGCCTATCCTCAGCCATAAACAAAGGATATGCAAATCAAGGGAAGCAAAATCCTCACCAAGTACTCAAAGACCAGGGTCAGAGACTTGTCAGTGTGGATGATATCATGCAGCGTGACAATGTTGGCGTGTTTCAGATCTCGTAGGAGCGACACTGAAAACCATCTACATGTGTGATGTCCACAACTGGTGTGACAATATGCATGATAAGGAATTACAAGACACTCTGTGGCACAATTACACACATTGACACATACAGTGAAACAGACACAGTGACACATATACACATCGATGTAAAACAGTGACATGCACAGTGACACACACACATAATGACACACACAGTGACACACCTACTAACAGTGACAAATGCATAGTGGCACACCTACACACAGTGACACACACACACATTATGGCACACACACAATGACACACCTACACACACAGTGACACACTGAGTGACACACACAGTGACACTCACCAAACCCTTCCTTCCACATAACACCTCCTCCCACACACACAGTGAAACACCCTCACACACACATGCACACAAACACAGAGTGATCTTCACACACACACACACACACACACACACACACACACACACCCTCCCTACTACCCACCGTCACACCACCAGCCCCACCCATACACACACTGATCTCTCCTCCATCCCTCACCCCCTCTACACACACATACATTCTTCTCCACCATGGACTAACACGCACACACACACACTCACACACACACACACACACACACACCTATCCACCTCCTTCCTACCTTCCCTGATGGCAGTGCAGGGAGCCCCCTCCTCATGTTCCAGACGAATCTCCTTCAGGGCCACCAGACTGTCTGTCAGCCGACTCTTCCCTTTGAACACTGTGGCGTACGTCCCCTCACCCAGCTTGTCCAGCTTTGTGTACGATTCAATCTTGCCAAACCCTATCTCCGACTGCAACCACACACAACATTCAACTTCAAGCATGATTCAGTCTTGCCAAACCCTATCTCTGACTGCAACCACACACAACATTCAACTTCAAGCATGATTCAGTCTTGCCAAACACATCTCCGACTGCAACCACACACAACATTCAACTTCAAGCATGATTCAATCTTGCCAAACCCATCTCGACTGCAACACACACAACATTCAACTTCAAGCATGATTCAATCTTGCCAAACCCACATCTCCGACTGCAACCACAACTCCGACTGCAACCACACACAACATTCAACTTCAAGCATGATTCAATCTTGCCAAACCACATCTCCGACTGCAACCACACACAACATTCAACTTCAAGCATGATTCAATCTTGCCAAACCACATCTCCGACTGCAACCACACACAACATTCAACTTCAAGCATGATTCAATCTTGCCAAACCACATCTCCGACTGCAACCACACACAACATTCAACTTCAAGCATGATTCAATCTTGCCAAACCACATCTCCGACTGCAACCACACACAACATTCAACTTCAAGAACCACACACAAGTTTCAACTTCAAACATGATTCGATTTTTGCCAAACCCTACCTCAGACTGCAACCACCCACAAGATTCAAGTACAATATGATTTTGCCAAACCCTATGTCTGACTGCAACCACACACAAGATTCAAGTATAATTCGATTTTTGCCAAACCCTACCTCAGACTGCAACCACCCACAAGATTCAAGTACAACATGATTTTGCCAAACCCTATGTCTGACTGCAACCACACACAACATTCAAGTATAATTCGATTTTTGCCAAACCCTATGTCTGACTGCAACCACACACAACATTCAAGTACAATTCGATTTTGCCAAACCCTATCTCCGACTGCAACCACACACAAGATTCAAGTACAATTCAATTTTGCCAAACCCTATCTCCGACTGCAACCACACACAAGATTCAAGTACAATTCAATTTTGCCAAACCCTATCTCAGACTGCAACCACACACAAGATTCAAGTACAATTCAATTTTGCCAAACCCTATCTCCGACTGCAACCACACAAAAGATTCAAGTATGATTTGATCTTGCTAAATCTCAGACTGCAACCACACACAAAATTCAAGTACTATTCGATCTTGTCAAACCCTAACTCTGACTGCAACCACACACAAGATTAAAGTATGATTCAACCTTGCCAAACCCTATCTCCGACTGAAACCAGACACAAGATTCAAGCATGATTCGGTTTTGCCAAACCCTATCTCTGACAATCAAATACAGGCTTCAAGTACAATTTGATAATGCAAAACCTGATCTCCAACTGCAAACAAACACATCAGCTTTGTGTGTGATTTGATTTTGCCAAACCTCATCTCTGTCTACAATTAAACATAAACATGATCGTGTTCTGTGGAACAGTGTCACACCGTGCATCACTGCTGCGTTACACTTGTGTGACAGAAAACACATTGTGGAAGAAAAAATGTACTGCTTAACACTTTGCTCCCTGGAACAGATTTATCCATTAACTCCTGGTTGCTTCTATAACTGCACTGGGGCATATTCAGTTTCAATTTCTCAATCAGTTGTATTCTCACTCATTGCTTTTAGCTTGCTGGCTTTAACCTCTATGTTTTCACCAGTGTTTTCAAGGGGATTGAATGTGTCTACAATGATGCTGTATGCATTTTGTGTATGAAGCATGCTTCAACACTGCACTCAGCTGTTGCAGGACTAGTTCACAGAAACTCCTGTGCAGCTGCACTGATGGTGTAAAAAGTGTAACGCAATGATTTCACGTTTCTTAAACTGTAAAGACTTTCTTGTTATGTTGAAAAAGATCCATACTACTTAGCAACAGTTTCAAACTTCCTATGCTGTAAAGACTTCCTCAACATGTCAATCTTATGTACCATTCACAAACACAAAAACTGACCAGTGACTTTCTCCGGGACCTGCGGCTCAGCTGTCCCTCCGGACTCAGTGATAGCGTGGAGCGGGTCAGGAAGTTCTCAGGAAGTCGGATGTCTGTCGGTAACGACAGGCGCTTGCTGACTTCCTGTGACACCAAGAAATAGGACATCAAATCAGCAAGGAATGGAATATCAAATCATATAATCAATCCCATAGCCTCCCCCCCACCCCTACCCCACAATAACAAAGTGCACCACATTCAGAGAGGCTAACCCCTATCAAATGTTTGTAGGAACAATCAGGAAATTTGGTGGGAACATTTTGAAATTGGTAGGAACACTCAGACTCCAAGCCACATCAGCAAACGTACATTTTAGCTGAATCCACCAGACACAGACGCTGTTTCACAGAGACGCAACTTGATTCAGCCACATTCTCTCTTGTTCAGGTAAACGACTAAGCTGACTGGACCAATTGGACTCCATGCTGTTTCAATGTAAACACGCACGCAATTAAATGAGCATCATCATGTGAGACCAAGATTAGTAGTGACTGCCCTGGCCTCATGATCAACAGGCCTAGAGCGGCAGGGTAATGTTGACAGGACAGCATGTGACCATGCTATGTAGCTGAGAAAGAACTAATCAGAACAATTTTGATCTTGGCTTAACATCAGAACAAACAGCAATCGAGCAGAACAAAATACGGCGAAATCATAACAGTTGGCATTTCTGCACATTTAACTTAATATGTCACAAGGCAGAGACAAGGGCTTTTTTGTCATTTATTATAAAGGCTTCGGCCCCCTGTGAGCTCATCCACACGCATATTTGCACACATACACATGCACGCACACACATGCACAAGCACATATATACACACACTCTCCCCCTGTCTCGCTACATGAAAGCATGCAGAATAAAAACAGAACACCCACTTCACTTAGCCTGCGATGCCTCAGCCGCATCCTGACAGGGGAGATAAAGTCGTCCTTTTCCATCTCCTTCTTTGTTCTCTGCCCCTCACCCTCTTCCCCATCCAGGCCATCAGAAGGGTGTTCATGGACCACACCTGCAGACACACAGCATGAAAAAGTTAACATGTGAACAGCTTGAAAAAGGTTAGCTTGTGAAGAGCATGAAAAGGTTAACTTGTGATGAGCATGAAAAAGGTTAATTTGTAAACAGCATGAAAGGGTAACTTGTGAACAGCTTGAAAAGGTTAGCTGTGAACAGGATGAAAAGGTGAACTGTGAACAGAATGAAAAGGTTAACTTGCTGCCATGATCCTATGTCATGCCACACAACAAAGATGTAAACATCCATCAAGTATGTCATACACACACTGTGAAACACTGAGGTTTCACACATCAATTTAAAAATCACAGGGCTCAATGCAGTATTTCCATGAGGATGAAGTCTGAATACAGAGTGGTGACTGACATACTGACCTGTTTAAGCTCTCTTTTCTCAATGACAGCCCTTCACAAATGAGCTTACTCATCAACAGCAGTCACAGGGTTAACAGAATATATATATATATATATATATATATATATATATATATACATATACATATACACACACACAATGATACATATATATATAAACATACACACACACACACACATACACATATATATACATATATATCACATATGCTTTCAACCATGACATTCTGAAAAGTGAGTTCTCTTAAAGTTAAAAGAGCAAATCATATATCCACTTATGTAAACAGGTACAGACTCATATTTTCGAATAACGCCCACCCCCCACACCCCCAAAACCCCTTCGCCCCCCCGTAGTATGTGTATAATTTCAGGACTGACCTTTGCGAAAACGCTGGGCTCCGCTGCGAGCGAAGCGCATGACGGTGTTCACACAGGTGCCTGCAGGAAAGCACAGGCACAACAAGCAGTGCAGGTTGTCTTCCATGCTTACTGCCCCTGGCTTGGTTTTTTGTTTTGGTTTTTGCTTTATTAACCCCCTTGTGCACAACCGTAGTTCATGAACCCACATGTATACGCAGCAGGCTAAAAAAAAATCAGTTTGTGTCGTGATTCAGTAGAACATACAGGCATCCCCATACTATTCACTCGTCGCAGTCAGCTGATATGTATTTTTTGTATTGTATCATTATATGTATATTTCAATTTTTTTTTTTTTTTCTCTGTATATATCCGCAGCAACCTGCCAGGCTTTGCCACACAGATGACAGACATGGAAGAATCTAGTGAACAATTCTTTTGTGTGGCACACCAATGACTTTTCACACAGTTAAGAGAAGAAGTTTAGCCACTTGATAATTTGCATTTCCTTTGATATTGTTTTTTTCCCCCCCCCTCATCCAACATGTCAAATATTTGAGAAGGATGCTGTGAAGTGTTGGGAACTGGTCTTATTACTCAATCCATCTTCACACATGTCACTCAGAGCAAAACCCCAGCAACTTCAAACTGAAGATTATGTCAGCACATGAGTAGCAATACACAGAGCATGGTGGTGAAGATGTAATCTTAACAGTTCAAACTACCTCTGCCAGTGTCTAGACTTGACTGCATGTGGTGTGGGAACTAGCCATTTGGGTGAAACGATCATCATGATGAAACAACAAACTGAGATCCTGTGTGCTGCATGTACTGAGCACATGTAAAAGGAACCACAGTAACAAAATTCTGCAGAAAAAAACCCCACTTCGAATTACAGTGGAACAAACTTGCAGGCAAGAAAAAAAAAAGAGAAAAAAAAAGAGAAAGAAGTAAAACTGGGTGGCACTGCACTGAGGTGAC